>NW_020955791.1:195409-323462 GCF_003031625.1 Empidonax traillii
AAAAAAAAAAAAAAAAAAAAAAAAAAAAAAAAAAAAAAAAAAAAGCAGAGGGAAAATAAGCAAGAAAGCCCATGTTTTTTAGAGTGAGACAAGAGCAGTAATGGTGCAGGCAAGAAGGCAGCAGCTGTGAACACAGTTCCAGTGACAATGACAAAACAGCAGCTGAACTGGAGAAGGAGGCGAGGGAGATGTTGGAAACAAACTTGCAAAAGGGAGAAGGAAGAGGTGTAACCTCATTGTGAGAGGTAAAACAGAAGAACAAGAGGAATTAAGATTACTCTTGTAGGTGAACATGTTAAAAGCTACTTAATGAAGGTGCTGGTTGTATAGAGAAAACAGCTTAATTGCCCTCCTGGTGCTGTGGTGCCTGTTTCAGGCAAGTTGCCTATTTTCTTCTAATTGCAAAATGTCTTCAGTGTGAAACCTGATGTTGCTGTTGATCTACAGGGAGATCCTGTGTGCTCTGAGTAGGCAAGCCCAAGACCTGGTCAGTAATGAAGTGTTTTGGCCAGGCAGTGGTGGAAAGCAGCTGTTTTATTGCTTGAACTACTCCTGTTCTGCCAAGAGCTGGGGGACTGCGATGTCTGAGGTGTATCCACTGTTTTTGTACATGTCACGGTTGTCACTGTCACTTGGCAGCACAGGGCTGTGAGTTCCATGCTGACACCCAAACAGCAGGAAAGTTAAACTTCAGCTGTAAATCCAGTGCAGAGCGTAGCCCTCAGAAATGGAATCCCAGGATATTGTGCTTTTGTGGCAATTTGGGGGTGGCCCTGGAACAGTGAACCTCCCTCTCTCCCCTACACACTCATGGTTTAGCTGCAAAACCTGAAGAAGGTCCAAAGAATAAAGAGAGGCACCAAAGGAGCAGCATATTCCAGGCACATTAAATGTAAAAGAAAAGAGGAATAGCTTAGAATCATAGAGTCATTAAGGTTGGAAAAGACCTTCAAGATCATCAAGTCCAGCCTTTTGATCAAAAACCACCATGCTCACTAAACCACATCATGAAGTGCCATATCTACTTGTTTTTTTGGACATTTTGGGGGATGGTGTCTCCACCACTTCATTCTCAAACCTAAACTTTATTCTCAGCACTCAGTTCACAGCACTGGGAGAGGCACATAAATGGGGTCAAGATTTTAGCTGTTCTCTCTCTCGTCTCACGGCCTGACAGCAGTTCTCTTCAATAAGTTTCAGTAAGTTTCTTTACATCTGTGACCTTACCCTGCAACATGATATCAAGCTGCAAGACCTTTTGTAATTCTCCATTTATGGTGTTATATCACTTACAGGGCATTGCCTTCAGGTTGGGGGTTTGATGGTTTTTGGGTTTTTCTTTAAGATTAGGTAAAGGAAAGTCACTGGCCTTGCTCTGAGTCAGCAAATCTAGCATAAAATCAGGGGTTTAGTTGGAGATTAATCTTTGTGTTATGGCACCCATTTTAAGCCCCTGAATCATTTTTAGCAGAGATAAGGACATTTATAGCAGTGTGCAGTCATGTGATAAGCCAAAACAAATGGGAGGTGAATGTGATGGCAAAGGTTATGTCTGACATACCTGTGAATGTGTGTTTGAAACAGCATAGTATCACACAGTCACTGCAGCTCTTATTCCTCTATCGATGCAGTAAGTGCTTTTTTACTTACCCAGAAATTATTTATAATGTATTTATACATACTACAGAAGCATGTTCAGGGACAAGCAGAGATGAAAGCCCTTTGGGCTGTGCATTCTTGTACCTCCCAGAGTATCCCAGATTCCTTCCAGCACTTTTAGGTCCCATCACATTGCTTCCATAAAAACCTCCAGATTTCTCCTGAGAAGCTGATGACATGCCTGACCTCCTCAGTGAGATGCAGTCCATCCTGCCCAGCTGAGTCCCTTGTGCTGTGTGCTGCCCAGACAGAGCACAGAGGATCTTTAACCCAGGCTGGGTCCAAGTTTGTACACAACAAGGCACAGAAATGACTGTGATTGACAGCTGGGGCAGATATAATTTAACAAGAAACCAGTTACAATTGCTGTAATAATCAGTGGTCTCAGTGCTCCAGAATTGTTAGTGTTTTGCATGTGTGGCACAGACACAAGCCTTCTGCAAGTGAAGAGACTGGAAGGAGCAAAATGCTAGGTTTGCTGATTCTTAAGACTGCTTCTTTCTTGCTTAGGGGATGGAGAGTGAAAAGGAGAGTGAAAAGTGGGATCAGTAAGTAGGAGAAGATGGTATCACTTGTGGAAAAGAGAGTGGTGTCACTCCAGAGCAAGCAATGGTTCAATATTAGTAACTATTCTTTGAGAACTGAGGGTTCAGTCCATTGTTGTTCTGGGAAGACACTGGGAAATAAAGGTCATGGTCCACTGGAGAGACAGTTCCCCCTGACTGGCTTCTGAATGATATTCAGAAGCCATCCCCAAAGCTGACATCCTCACTGGCTGTGTTTTCACTTATGCCACAGATCAAATGACTAAAAGGTCTAGTTCAAAGGGCACCTCTGCTTTGCCACTGTTCCTGAGAACGTGGACTCCAAGCCCAGGGGGGGCTCAGTGGTAGTGCAAGGTGTGGGCACACAAATTGTTGTTTATCATAGTATTTTCACTCTCAGGGAGAGAAGACAAATCAGCTGAAGGCTATTGTGTTTCAGGGCTGCTAATTCAGCTTCTTTTATATCAATTCAGCTTGACAGGGAGGAAGGAGCTACCAGCTTTGGAACCTGAGGACTCTTCTGCTCATAGTGCTAGAGAGAGCAGAGTAAAAATTTGATGGCATTAATCCAAGAACATACATTGCTTTTGTGGCTGGGATCTCACACATGGTCATGCCACTCCTATGGAGCTGGCTGTTCATACAGAGGCTGTGATGGGGTGCAATATTTGTGTCTAATACACCTGTTTGCTGGGGCCAACTGGGTTTGTGTTTCTGACCAGTCTGGAGGTCCTGTCCATCTTTATTCTCAAACCATGCTTTTCAGCCACATTTCACTCAGATTCATATACAAGCTCCAGGTAGATTGGGTGGATTTGCTTAATTCTCTTCACCTGAACTCTGCAGGTCCCTCTTGTTGCCCCAGGCCTACTGACAATGGGGAAATGGAGAGTTTAAGACGTAGCCTGTGTGCATCCTCTGCCCCCACCTGTGTTCTGTCTCATCTCTGTTCTTCCTGCACTTCCATCTTTGATGAAAATACAGAGGATTTAGGGAGGTGATCAAGAAGATAGAATTGTGTAACACTGAGGTTTTCTTCGTTTTCTGGGCCACCATTAGCTGTTGAGCAATGGCATTTTGTGGCAGCTGCTGCCATGGGCTAAATACGGGAGAGATACGGGCTAAACCTTATGCACAAATCTCAAGGTGGGATGTGATCCTTCTGCTGGCAAGTCCTCAGCTCCTGTATGTTGTTTATGTTGTTGATTTATGCAGACAGACTTGCAGTTGGCTTTGTTTTGGGCAATTCTGGAAAGCAAAGCCTGTTCCTGTGTGTCTGGATCCTGTATGTGGTGCTGCTGGGAGCAGGGAATGGCGACAGAGTTGACACAGGTGCTGGACGCTGCTGGGCCCTCAAGCTCTTGTAGGCAGCAATTTGCACCTTCTCAACAAGCAGCTCTGGTTGCAAGGTGTCCAATTTAACTGGGGAGGAAAGTGACAGGGAGGAGGGGTGGGCTAGAAGGGCTGGAAAGGGAAAGCAGATTTTGTCATTCCATGGTCACAACTTGTTACAGTGGAATGACACTGATAACTGCAGTTTAGGGGGCAATGGCTGAAATTTGCTAATTTTTGAGTAATTAGGGAAGAGGGAGCAAGCAAGGAAAATGGAAGGCCAGTTCATGGGAAGTAGGACTTTAAATAAAATATTTGTGTTGCAGCATCAGCAAGAACCCAGTTATGGTCTGTGATCTCACTGCAAATGCAGATAATAAACTGGTCTTCTCCCAAAGAGCTTACAATTTCAGTGTAACAGGGGAATTTACAGGTAGATCCAGAGGAAAAGGAGTGAAACAAGAAACACTGGCAGCACTCCCACTTTGCCCTCAGCATAAACTGTTAATAATAATGTTGTATATACCGCAGGAATAGATTATTTGAAGAAAGGCTGTTAGAAAAGTCAGCGAGGCAGATTCATGCATCTTTGCCTCCTCCAGCTGATGCCAAAGCAGCAAATACATTTGGGGTAAGTGCAATAAAGATCTGTCATGCAATCAATAAGGGCTGGCACAGATCTGGGAGAAAATGCTCTTCCCAGCAAGAGGCAAGGGAAAGCACAGGAGGAACCATGACTCAGGGGTACGTTGCTCTGTCAAGATGGTCTTGCAGTGTTTAGGCTGTGCTCCAGAATCTGTGCTGAAGCCCAGCCTTTAGTGATAAAACTCTCCTAAGGACAGTGTGCTGTGCTTTGGAAAACATGGTGGGTGAATCCTAGAGTGAATTTCTGGGTGAATCCTAGAGTGAAATTCTGGGTGAATCCAGAGACCTCTGCTCCATATCAGCTCCTCAGTCTTAGCTGCGAAATACCAGGAGATAAATCCTGGATGAACCTTGCAGGGTCCAGAGAATAGTGAACAAATGACCACTTTCTGTTGGAAGGCGTTGTGCACCAGGGAAAAAGAAATCCATGAGCCCAAGAACCTCTCTCAATTCAGCTACAGAGCAGTTTTCTAGAAGGATCCTTGTCTTGTATGTTAGCGCATTGGAGGTTCTCCCTGACAACGTGAACGGAAAGAAAAACGAGTGAGCAGCTCTGAATAGTGTGTGCTGGAGGCGCTCAGAGAAACGGTGTCATTTCCATGTATCATAAGCTGAGCTGGAAGTTGGCTGAATGTTCTGGTGAAGATTAAGTGAACTAAGAGAGAAACTGGCTGCAGAGAGGCCTGTAGTGTATGAATGCCAAAAATATGTTTCTGGCAAAGCTGTAAGACCTTCTGCCTGTCTTCATCATCCAGTTTTGTGTCCTTTGGCTCTGTAGCTTGACTGTTCCAGAGAAGAGCAGAGGTGGGAAATCAGAATTATGATTGTGAACTAATTTTGGAAACACCAATATGGCACACCACTGCTCACTGGTTTATTTAAATCTCTGGCTAGAAAATTGCTGGTTGTAGAGGAATGCGCTTATTCTGGAGACAACAGCTGAGAAACATTAAAAGTGAGCTGGATAAAATGTCTTTCTGATTTCCGTAATTTCTTGAAGTAGTCAGCTGTTAAAAAGCCAAGCAGCTCCCTTTAAAAAAAACCCCAAAGATTTCCAAGGTACAGAAAGCTTTTATGCCACACTTCTGACTTGGCAAACTGAAGAGGTACCAGGAGAAGCTGCTCAGTGTGTCTGCATACGGCTTCAACTTGGAAGTGTAGCCATTTTAAATGTCACCACTGATTTCACAAATGACTCTATTGATGTTGAACACTTTGGCTGGATAACACACATGTTATAAACAGGAAAAGTCTGGGCTTTTTCCTCATTTTTATGTGTTAAGGCAATGTCATTGAAGCAGCCATTATCCTCCCCTTCTAAACACAATGTGGGCAGATGTTTCCAGAACTACAGTAGAACGCTGATACCTCTCCATGGATAGTAACTATCAGACTTACTTCCTGGTGGGTAATGCCCTTGTACAGGCACTGTCACTGGTAGAAATTGGGACAGTCCTGTAAACTCGTAGACCTGCAAGGAGCAGACTCAAGCCCTTCACATCTCAAAGGGAGAAGTGTTCCCAAGTTGTCATCTCCCTTTACACCTTTCTTTTTAATCCTCTCTAGCCATTCATGTGGTCACCTCTCAGGCCTCTTTCTGGCTCTGGCAGGGACAGGAGATACCATGGGTGAGCACAAGCAGGGACCTGGTCCCTCTCAGCAGTGCCACATCCCTGGAGCCCCTCACTGTGGCTCCGGTGCCTGCAACCCTACCTGTCCACTGTGGGCCTCTGATGGACCCAGGGAAGTGGGTATCCTTCTGTGTGTCAGGATAGTGAACATAATGCCATTGTTGCCATGGCATGAAGAGCTGAATGGGTGGTTATTGGAATGATGAGGCTTTGCTAGCTGTTTCCACCTTAGGTGATATAAGCCTCCTGTGCAAATAAGGTTGTCAGTGCTTTTTCAAACATAAAATTGTCTATAAATTGATTTTTTAATCTGGATACAATGATTTTTTGGACATGAGGTATTTTATTTGGTGGGGGACAGAACTTTCCCTGTTGCTTTATAGAGCACAAACCCTTTGAGAGACGAGCACCTAAATTCAATGTAAGGTAGACTATTGTTAGCAAAAGATATTCTAAATTTGCTGGACTACCTGGGGAACTGTAGTGAGTGGTTACAACAGAGGGAGAGGAGAGCCTGTAATGGAGCACACATCTTTCACTGTTGTGAGCAGAGTGATAACCAGGCAGGTAGAGGCTTGAAACAATCAGCTGTAATTGATCTGTTGGGATTTTAATAAAACCTTTGAAGCAATAAAAATGCTTTTATGAAAAACAGGTCTGGGTATCTTTTCTAAGGAGGTCTTTGCTGTAACTGCTGGTTTAAATGTTAATTATGGTTTTGTGAGGCATCTCTTCTCAGCAAGTGATCAGCAGCAGAAAGATGTGGTGTAGTCAGCCCTGTGCCTGTGAGGTCACGTCTCTTTGGAACATTCCATGCCCATGCCTATGTTCTTCCTGAAGCTTGGACAGCTCAGGGACGATTTGTGAACCCCTGAGGTATCTACAGCACGTAGAGAAGCGAGGAATCTGTAGGAATGCTGTGTCATGCGAGTGAGGACTATTTATAGCCAGGCAAGCTGAAAAGGTAGATACTGAAAATTAGCAGATTATATAAAGATCAGTCAAATATTGCAATTTTCCCTCAGATTATAAAAGAGCCTTTGTTAAAATAGAAAAGCGCAATCTTCAAGATATATCTGTGTTTTTCTCCTATTGCCTGTGTCTTCATGTTTGGAGAAAGCCCAGGGATCCTCCTACACAAATAAGTTTCACAGCTGCTGTTGCTAGCACCTGGTCAGGAGTTCAGGGTTGCAAAGCCGTTGTCAAAGAAATCTTTCTTATGTATCTGCTCCTAATTAGAAAAAAACAACAACAAAATAGTTTAAAAAAAAATCAATCTTTAGACCTGTATTGTCTCTATTTTAACACCATTAGGCAGAAACACTGTAAATGAAATTTAAACACATTTGTTTCTTGAATTTTGAATTACAGATGACTTGACTATCTCTTAAAAAAATGTCTCTTAGTGGTTCTGACTCCCAGTTTGAGTACAGATCCCAAGATACTTGCAGAGTTTCTTGCAGTCCTAATCACAAGAGGCCTTTTGTGATAATTATAGCAGCTTTTTACATGTATGTTAATCTTCTTTATTTATTCCTTTCGCCTTTGGAAGGTTTATGTTACCAAGCAGTCACAGAGATCTATGTGTATGTATAAGCTTTCCAAGATACAAACTGGGAAATGAATACTTCCAGCTTTCCCAAATTTTTTTTTTTAAACAAAACAAAACAAAACACAAAAAACCAACAACAAACAAACCAAACTTGTATAAAATAGAAATCATAGTCTCATTTCTCCTGGGGACTCAGTTCTGATTTTGCCTGTGAAAGGCTGCTGCTATTGTATCTTTCTAGAATAGCAAAAAGGCAGTTTTTTTAAACATAATAGGTTCATAGTCTAAAAAAAAAAACCTAAAAAAATGGTGTGGGTGAGATTAGGAGTGCAAAAGGAAAAATAGCTGATACAGTTAAGTGGAAAAAGTGACAAGTCTGTTTAGTAGATGTCGTGTGAGACAACATCCCATTTACCTGTGTGTTATTACAGGTGCCCCTGATAAGTGGGGACTGCTTTGGGCAGCACATTGTGCAGCCACGGGGTAAAATTGGTCCTTCCCTCATTGCTCAGGCACCTCTGTGTGGACATCAGAAGAGACTTTATAGCTCTCAGACTCCCTTGGCAAGCTAATGACAAAAGTACGGGGGTGCAGGAGATTTTGTTTCTCTGAAAAGAAGCAAGCACCAGTAGAAGAAGCCAGCACAGGACGGAGATCTTTGCAGGGACTGAGTTCTGTTCTCTCCTATCTGAGGCAGAAACATAATGTGGTCTTTTCCTTAAGTGAATAAAGTCTTTGTGAAAGCTAATTAGAACCTGTCCATACTGGGCTCAGAACAGGACTGCAGTGCTCTACTCGACTGGCACTAGTTTTGGATGATGAGCTCAGGTGTCAGTAGCAGCTGAGAATGGAGCTCCACAGGGGCCACGGAGGAGGCTGAGAAGGAAGGAAAAAGGCTGGAATACGCAGCAAATTAACCCAAACTGAGGTCTAGGCTCTGTAGGCAGGCAGTTCCCAAGAGTGAACAGTGCTCCGAGAGCCTGGGCACATCTGCACATCCCTGTCGGGTACACGGATCCTGCTGCTTTGCTCCCACGGCTGCTATTTGAAGACTGTTCAAGGCTTTTGCTATTTTAGTGGCTCAAAACCTTTCAATTCCATATCTATATTTATGCACAGCCTGTGTATATTCATTTCTGTCTTTTGCCAGTGCTGGTTTTCAGTTCAAACAGCTCTTCTGCTTCCCCCATTCCTCACTTTCCCAGCATAATTAAAGAGAACAGTCATCTTCTATCTTAACAGCTTGCTGAAAAGATCATGTTCGTGGATCTAAGACAAAAAATACCCTGAGAACAGCTTTGTGATCCCTTTTTGGGATCTCTTCACAATTTTTGCTATCTTGTTTTATAATATATGAATGAAAAATTAACTCAGAGAGACTCTTGTGTGTCTTGTGTCTTGTGATTTATTGACATTGGTGTTTTTTAAGTTCTGAATCAAGATCAGGCTTCTAATTTTCCTAGGAACAAGGACTGTCTTTCCACTGCCCCACTTATGATTTTAACAAATGAGAGACACAACAGAAATACAGAGCACTCTGTTAATGGATGTGCTTACTCCTTTTAAATGTTTCTTGAAAATAGTTAGATTTAAAGTTGAATTCTTTTTGTACCCTTATGATTTATTATAGGAAAAATAGTATAGGCAAGAAGATTGACTAAAAATATACAGGTTTCTCTTTTTCTTACTTTATACCTTAGAATATTGGAAATGTCAAAGTTAATTTTTGCTACTATGGAGGAGTTCTCTGGCATGTGTTGGAGCCCAGCTGCTGGAAACTCCTGAGATCTCAGTCCAGCTGTTACCTGAGTGCTGGGAAGCAGAGCCAGTGGCACTAGAGAGTCCCTTGGTGGCCAGTTCCTCACTGACACCTCACCTGCATCTGCAGCAAAGCCCACAGGTCTTGGCTCAGCTGCTCCACAAAAGCAGGCTAAAACATTCATCCCTTGAGGCGGTGTCAGTGAATTTGCCTCTCTGATTAACAGCTCCCTCTGAGCTTTTTATCATCTCCCTTATGATTTTCTCCAAACTGTTTAAAGATGCTCCAGGTAATTCTGGTGATGTTTTGCTCTTTGCTTAATCAATTTCTTTTAACATCTCCTCTTTAGATATATCTGTCCTTGATTCCCACTTTTCCATGTTCCTTAGAACAGGTTAGTATTTCCTCAAAGTCATAACCTTAGTGGGAAAAATTAACTTTTAGAAATTATTTTATTTTATTTTGTTTTGTTTTAAATTAACTTCACCTCTGAAGGATTCAATGCATAGAATTGTTCAGTGAAGGTAAGCCCTGGCTTTAGGAAGGGATCAGTCAGACAGGTTATCTTTGTACAGATGTCAGATTTATAGCCTTCCTTTACCACAAACTGCAGAATTAATCACAGACATGGGCTGAGTGGTGATTCATGGTCAGAGCAATCCAGGTTGTAACTGTGCTGCTCTGTCAGTAGTCACTGTGTTTGTGACAAGGCTGGGCACTGATTTTACAGCATTGATTTCAGACAGTGGAAATGCATTAATTACAGCCTCCTCTGTGATTTCTTGTTCTTGTCACAAGGTAGTTGCAGAGGTGGGGAAAATGCATAAATTATTTTGCGGGAATGCTGAAGACTCCCGTCAAAGATTTCACAAGAGGAGTGCGACAGGTGATGGGAGACATGCACAAAGGGGAAGCATCTGATGCTGCCTTGAACAGCTTTTGCATTTGGAGCTGTGCAGATAAATGATGACAAGGAGATCAGATAAAAATGGCTGTGATTGACTGGCCCCTTTGTGTTAAGTTTGGGGCCAATGATTTAATGGAGAAGGAAAAAACCCCAAGTAACTAATGGGCATTCAAGATATTTTAATTTTTTTTTTTTTTTTTTAAGTAGCTTCTAAAATTTCATTAGAATCCAGTGGATGATTATCCTGTGTTATTAATGAGCTTCACTAGATGTCATGTGGAGTTTGGGAACATTAAAAAGCCACTGTAGTGATGTAGGGCTGGGAAAAACATATGAAAAGTAACCTTTTCTCTCCCCTGGAGTCTGCTTTTATTAAACCAGCTTGAGGGTAATTTTTTTCTACCTTGTAAGAGGGAGGGGGGAGGACTTTGGGAAGAAAACTTTGTGAAACCTCTTAGTGTTTTACTTTTTTAAAGTGCTTCCTTGAACTCCTCCCATTCTTTTCATGTTTGTCTGAACATCAGGAGTAGATGTATTCAAGACAATACACTCTCCCCTCTAATGCAGCATAACCTCAAAATGTAAGATTGGGTGGGACCTTAGCTGGTCACCTTGTGCTCTGCTAAACCAGAAACCAAAGCACACTAGCATATCCCTGTCATTTGTGAAGGGTATTTGTCCAATCTCTTCTTAAAATTCAGAAATCATGTTGAGTGAATAATGCCTTAGACCATCTACCTCCATTTCATTGCCTTTCCTGTTGGACAGTTTTCCTCCAAGTCTATTTGAAACCAATTTCTTCCCACATTTGTGTCTCTACTCACTTTTGTTTGATATCCCTCTTAAAAATCACACATCCCCCGCTCCTTTTTATTACTGCAGCAAGAATCCATGAAAAATTTCCATCTGAATCACCTTATCTGGGTTCATGGTTGATTTTGCAGCTGTAGCAGATGATGTATTTTGTAGCAGTGACTTGTTCTACTTTCTTCCTACCTGCTGATCTGTGCATCACTGCAGACCCCCCTGGTAAAAGCACTCGGTCAGTGATCACAGTGCTAGACCAAGGACCAGTTCTTGGGAATAACCTGGAAAAATTATCTCTTATTGACATCTATCTTCTGAGTACTGTCAGTAAGGCAGTTGTAACTCATCCACTGTATGTTACTGAAAGATTTTAAAGTCAAAATGCTGCATGGTACTAATTTACATGCTTTTAAATACAAGCATTATGATTAATTGATCAATTGTTCTTTAATACAAAAAATGGGAGAGTTTAAAAAACCCACTTGCTGTGAGATCGTGCTGAAGGGCTTAATTACATTTTTTCCTCAAATTTTTGTTGAGGTAGTCTAGAATTCAGCATTATATTATTTACCCAGGATCAGTATCAGCTTGGTTGGTTTATAATTCTCTAGTTCATCCCTTTTATACTTTTTGGTATTCAAATGATATTGACAGTCCTGCAGTCGTTTTAACTTTTCTTTGTTTCCCAAGATTTGTTGAAATTAACTTTATGGAGAGAGTTCCTCATCCCTTAAAGGCTCTTGGTACAAGATATGTCTCTGTTGTTTTTAAAAAATGTTTAATTTTAGCAAATGCTACCTCACATCCCCTTTTCATCACAGATGGCAATCTTTCTGTTCCACCCTCGGTGTAAAATTCCTGCTCAGTTTGATATAAAGACAAAAATATCTATCCTTTGAAAATTTCTACTTTTTCTACTTGCCTAAGAACAGTTTTTCTGTGTGCCTGTAAGCAATAACTGACAGTGAAAAAAAATGCTATAATTATTTCTATCTGTATTGGTCATTTCATTGTTCCCTTCATTTCCTCCTCATCAATCAAGTGTTTTGTAAAATATAATTACCATTTCCTTCCTGACTCTACAAATATATAAAAATTTATGCCTTACTGCCATTTCCATGTGCCTTTTCAATATTTCAGAAGATTTTTTTTTTTTTTCCCAGCAGAGCACTGCCATGACTGTGGGTTTCTGGCTTTTGGAGCTTCCAGTAGGAAATTTGAGAACAATTCCCACTGGAGTCTTCTATTAGGATTTCTCCTTTTAAACTTCTGTCCCTGTCAGTGATGCTGAAAATCTCACTAGTTTGGCAAAACCTAGAGCTTTCAAAAATTCTTATGCTGCTGGTCACTGGTATGTTCTATTTGCACACAATAAATGTAAACAGATCATAATCATAATTTTAAGTACCTAAGCAACCACTCATTTTTAGCTCATCAATTGATTTTCCTTCGTCCATCAAAATGAGGTCTAGTATTAAGTTACACTATGCTAGGTAGAAGATTTCCTCTTCCAAGAAATTACCTGTTATTTTTAGAATATCTGGGGAATTTAACTGCTGATTGCACTCTCCAAAAAGGGGATCTCAAGTGAGGTCACCTCTAATGAATATGAGGCCTATGGATCAGGTCACTTAATTCTCCAGTGAGCTTTAGATACCGAAAACAGGTAGCAGCCAGTTCTCCTGAATCAGTGGAGTTATGATCCAAAGTGCCTTTTTTGTTGTCTCTCAGAAAGTTGATGGCAGATTTAGGAGAGTTTACTCCTACTCTGTTATCGTGCTCCACCTGGGAAATATCAGAGCACTGAAACCAAAGGCTGTGGGTGCCTCTGGCTTCAGCGGGGTGACCTTCACCCGTGTCCCTGAGTGAGACTCAGCAGGCTGAAAGACTTTACCCCAGCTTTTAAAAGATTTTAGGGGCCCATTTTTCATGGCAGCATGTGGCTCTTTAGCTGTTTTTCAGTACCAGGGAAACCCTGAGAAGATGAACCCTGTAAAATTCCAGTCTGAAAGTCTTCTTTTCAGCCCCCTGAGCATCAAACAGCACAACAGCATTGTGGTGGTGCTTGTTTTCTTTGCAGAGTGTTACTGCAGCAGCAAATTAGAGCTATTGCGGGCACTGGAGGACCTGCTGAGCTATTTCACTCTTGGGTAACTCTCCACATTTGATGTAATTTCTTGTATGTTGAGTAAATATTCGCCTGGGATGTGATTTTTAAGATGGCATGCTTCTTTGTGAGGTGACAGCAAACCACAAAAGGATTGAACACCATGAACTTTTGAGGCCTGAAGTCCAAAGATAAAAGCTGGCACATGTCATGAGATAAAGCTCCAGAGCTGTTTTCTGAATTATCTTGAGATTTTTTTAGAGAAAAGCAGGGAAAATGGAACTCCAGACTTGTTTTCCTGTTGCTGGGTCTCTTGGTCCACGTTGACACAATATAACCCTGGAGTCTGTCTTGTACATCTTTTGTTTTGCTCTGCCTGTGGTACACAGCTCATAAAACTGTATCTGTGCTTGCACTTCAATATGCTACTCTGTCTTATCCTTGGCACACCGGGGGTGGAAAAATGGTTCTGCTCCTGAAACTCCAAATGAATACTTAAACACACATATTTTTTAGTAGATGCTAATTAATATTATGGATAAGGGATTCTCAGGGATTTGGGGAGGGGAATGATTTTAAATAAGCAAATTATTTCATTTAGAAGTACATTTACCATACATAATAATGGATAGCTTTCTTATGGTGCTTTGCAACTTCAAAGTACTTTGCAACTATTAATTAATTAACATGCGTGCTCTTTTGGAGGTAGGGAACTAATTATTAACAGCCCAGTCTTTCACACAGGGAACTGAATGATAAACATTCGTGTTATTTAAACAATTTAGCCATTGTATTGCATGCTTAATTTGTCTCTGCAAGTGCCACTTCTCCATACATAATGTGGATTAATGCATATGCAAATGAATAGCTTAAACAGCTGCATTCATGCAACGCATGATGATCATCATGCATAATATGTGCCCAGTGCCTTACACCTTAAAATGAGAATGAGTCATCCTTCCTTGTGTTCCCAGGAAGTCATTTGAGATTCATATTTGTCCCCAAGTGGGAGAGGAAAGACGACATGGGCCAAGAGTTGCCTGGGAAGATGGCACTTGATGTAACAGGTTCTGGAGTGAATCCTGTAACGTGGTGGGAAAACAAGCCCTAGACTGTCTGGAGCTAGTGCTGCATGTAGCTTATATGGTGACACTCTCGTTCCAAAAAAGAACCCAACTCAGTCCCAACTAAGACAAAGGGGTAAAGACCAGTAAAAAACTCAACCTCACTTTGTTAGTGGCAGACCAGAGACACAGTGGCTCAGCCAACATGCTGTACCTCAGCTCCTGTCACCTGCACCTTGCGCTGCCGTTTCTGTGGGCAGCCTAAGCTAACCCTTCTGTTAGCCTGTGTCCAAATCCTAGCAACCCTATGGCAGACAAATTTCAAGGTAATTTAGGGAGCCTTTGTCTCTGCCAGAAATCAGTCAAGAGGACGGTGCTGTAAAGATGGATGGGACAGATAATTCTGCTAGAACAGGAGCTGAGCACCAGGCTTGTGCCTCAACCAGGAAACTGCTCCTGTAGATCATTTGAGGAGGGTGAGCTTATATTTTTCCTCCAGGAATACCAGGTGATCACCCAGGAGTAGGTGCAAAGCGTGGACAGACAGCAGATCTAGACTGATGCTGCACTGTGCAGCAGCACTGGCAAAGCTGAAGAAACAAAGTGACCTCCTCAGGGTCCAGCACTTACACACTTTCACACGTTATTTAAGGCATGTCCATTTGGGGTTTGAGATGCTGGTGGTGGGAGGCGATTTGCATCACAGACACGAGAAGGCATCCAGTTTATGCTGCAGTTCTGCCAGGAGCAGAAGGCAACATGTGTAACTGGGGATGAACTTCCCACCTCCCTGTGATGAGAGGAGAAGCTGCGCCATGAGATTTAGGGCTCCCTGAACAAAACAGAAAGGGCATAAGGTAAAGCTGAGAAAAGCATCCTTGGGAAGGCACAAAAGGAGTATGACAGCTGAGGGAGGAAAAGCAACTGCTAAATAAGCAGAAGTGTTACCAGGCTCAGACACATGGAGAGCTCAAAAAAGGCAACAGGAATGAAGCACCTGGGAGTGTGTGGAGAGCCTGGGGGTCTTAGCAGAAGTGAATCTGTGCAGACCCTCCTCAGGCTCCCAGGACATCCAGTCTGTGGGCTGGTGAGAAATTGCTAACGTGGTCTTCTGATCTCTGCATGGCTCTGTGTGTTCCATGAGGCTTTGTGTGCTGGAACATGGACTGTCCTTATCTCAGCTCCTGACTGTTCCACTAACAGTTCGCTTCAATTTTTCTATTTGTCTGTAATCCCCTTTCTTTCCTCCTGGTCTTTTCTAACTCAGCATTGCCCCTCTACCCTTTGGGCTCCCCTTTGCCTTCCCAGCAATGTCCACACTCTTTCTGTTTAAGCCACCCCTTAGAGAAGCCCATGCATAGACAATTCATGACCCTTGGATGACACTTGCATCTCTCCTTGCAGCTCTCCTGCTGCCTTCTGTTCCTTCCCCATATTGTTATGTCTCTTCTGATATTCTCAGCCTGTTCTGCTGTACATTGCCCTGTTCTCTATTTTTACAGCTCCTGGCATGCTTGTTTCCATTCTGAGATGATGTCTCTAGGCATTGCCTTCTTACTATTAACAATAACGACCACATAGCTTTTTAATTTCTTGATACGTTTTTAAGAAAACCTATGTTTAGCTCTTAATCCTAACGTAGACAGAGTGTTCTTATCAATAATTGGCCTGTTAAGTTACAGGTACAGCTGAGTAAATTCCATGCTTATGAAACTGCTTGAGCAGGCAGAGCATTTAGCTGACTGCAGACTGGTATTTATGTAGTTCCAGAAGAGTAAATAAAGCCTAGTTGGGGGCCATCAATATAGCATTATTTTATCTCCCTCCTTCCTTTGCCCTCAGTTTGATGCAAAAGCCCAATGACATGCACAGAGTTGTGCCTCCCAGACAGTGTTAAATTTCTTCAGCTTCTACTGCAATGAATGGCACTGGGGACAGTCTCTGCCCTGCAAGACCAGGCTCTAATTCCCTGAATAAACCTGAAAAGTTATGAGGCTGTTTCTAATGTCCATTCCCATCACAACTGATGACGTTCAGTGCAGGACTGATAGTACCTTTGCCTGTCCAGCTCCTGTTATGGACTACACTGATCACCCTCATTCTCTGAATAATAAATGAATATATACAACATGTAGGGGAGTGTTTTTGAATGCTGGGCAAAGTCAAAATTCCACATTTTTTTCTTCTAATATTTATGCTTGGAATAACTTTACTAATTTTACTTTCCTTATATTATAAATCATTTGCAAAACAGTCTTCTACAGGAAATGCTTAGTTTGAATTTATTAAAAAGATACCTACAGCCTCCTGTATCCCCCAGGAGAAGTTTATGTGCTTGTTGATATTAGTGTTTGAGTGCCAGCTCTGTAAAATACTCAACATGTGCATTGCTTTCTTTCAGTTTGAACAACTTAAGAGAGTCAAATCATGTAATCACGGAATGGTTTGGATTGGAAGGGACCTTGAAGATTATCTGGTTCCAACCCCCTCTTATGGGCAAGGACACCTTCCACTAGACCAGGTTACTTCAAGCCCCATCTAAGCTGGCCTTGAGCACTACCAGGGATGGGGCATCCTCAGCTTCTCTAGGCAACCTGTTCCAGTGCCTCACCACCCTCACAGTAAAGAATTCCTTCCTAATATCTAATCTAAACTTTCTTTCAGTTTGAACCCATTCCCCCTTTTCCTGTCACTACACGCCCTTGTAAACAGTTCCTCTCCAGCTGTTATTCCTTTCCAGACAATCTTTCTCACATGCATAAGTAGACCTCTTCAAACTCACATGTAAGTTCAAAATGAAGCACACCCCTGTAATCAGTGTGTTCTAGGTCTGAGTCTCTAAAAAGATGCCCTAGGCAAAAAAGTGATCAAGAGGTGGTTTCCCCCCCCCCCAAAAAAAAAAAAATTAATCTGTTTCAAAAAACCCACTATTTTTTATTATTTAGGACTTATCTGTCTTGATGCTCAAAATAAGCTGATATAGGCAGGGATGAAATCACATACATGTACTAAAATTCCTTAAACCAGATTAGTAATGGCAAAATTAAAAGAGACTGACACAGAGATGTGGAGGGTTTCTGAAGGTAACAAGATCCTGGAAGCTGCTGCCACTTTGGAATGACCCTTTGCATGTTCCCCATGGACACCAATAACTTACTGCCTTATAGCAAAGCAGTTGCTCAGTTTAGAGCTACCAAGTACCAAACTGCAGACATACCATTTCCTTGGACAAATAAACAGGAATTAGGTGGTTGTGTCACGTAAGGTGCTTGTAAAAGAGTGTGTGGAGCCTGAGGAAAAATGAGAGAGTCAATCAGTCCCTCTGGAAAGAGAAGCACAGCTGGAAGGAAAATGACCTTGCAGAAGTAGCCAAACCAGACCATTACATGACAGCATGGACAGCATCTCTGCTCTAGATTACAGACATTGGAATTTATGGCCCCAGTGTTTCTCATCCCAGCACATCCTTTTATGAGAGTTTCCTCTGCCTTTTGTCATATTGCACCAAAAGTGTTTGTTGTTTTGTTTTTGTGTTTTTTGGGGGTTTAGTTTTTGTCTTCTTGTTTGTTTGTTTGTTTGAATGCAAGATTTTTCTTCTGCCTTGCAACAGCTGGTGCCATCTCTAGGGGGAAGAAGTCAGAGGAGAAGCACTACACTGGAGTAAAACCAGGATAGAAGTGGGGAGTCAGGCCCTTGAACATAGAGACTGGCAAAGTCACATCAACACAGTTTGGACTGGAGGAAAAGTCTATGTATTCAGTGTGTTAGTGATTAGCTGCTAGGAGAGATGAACCGAGTGAGCCCAAATGCTGTCTGCCAGTAAGTCTTTTCACTGAGAACAGCTTCCTTTCTATCTTCTTAACCAAAATAAAACAGTGGATTCTGGAAAATTTGCACGTCAGTTTCTGTGTTATAGCACAAAATCAGGGCAGATAATCCTAATGGCCCCTCAGAGATTTTCTTGTGTTCCCCCCATTACGATCAATCAACCTGACCTCTCATGTCGTTCGGATCAACGATTTCACTGTGGAGATTTTCCAGCACCAACCCTATCCCTTCTGATCTCCAAATTGATGCCTCTGACTCTCCCAGGCTGACACACGGAGACAGTTGGTGCTTGGAACAGAGTAATCCAGATCTCCCCACTCCCACACCCCTGCTGTGGTGCTGCCTTTGCTGTCCCTCATACAGAGCAGAGCCACAGGCAGCAGAGCAAGTGCACGGATCAGCTCTTCTGGCTCCAGGGAGCTGGTGGTTCCTCTTTGGCTGCACAGGCTTGGAATAGACAGGGAGAATTTTTCACGATGAATAATTTAAAATGAGCCTTTTTGACCTCATTTTCTATATGCATCTCCTAGCAGAAAGTTGAAGCTAAAGTCATTTGTCACGGCTGAGTGTAAATCCAAGGGGAGCAGATGGGGGTTTCCCTGCCAGTAGCCGTGCAGGCAGTGTGTGCATGAAAATGGACTGTCTGGAATGAGGCAGGAAAAACCTCCACAAAGGAAAATGGACCTGAAGTTAAATTTTTCAGAATCGACCCCTGAGTTTAGTGGTGGGGCTTTGTTCTCCTGTGAACCTAGTCCAGGCTTCAGTCAGCTTGGAGGCAATGCCTTTGTCAATTAATTCTACCTCTTTACTTATTTTTTACACTTTGAAAAAAATTGCTGTCCAGTAAACTGTTTCTCGTTCTGGGATCTGCTTGTAATGTTTTTGTGGCATACTGTGGAAAAGGGCTGAGGAGGTTTCTGGGGCTTAGTAATAGCGTGGAAGATTCTCTGTCATTTGAAATCTTTACACGCAGTTTAGTGTCTCCTTGTGTTGTAGCAGTGCATTTATGGACTTGGTGAAGAAATTATTATCATATTGTTAACAATCCTTTACCAGTGGGTTCCTAATGGCGATAGAATAGCCTTCTATTTTCCAGGGAAGCCCCAGTTATCTTCTTTCAGCTTTCATTACTGTGCATAACTGCACAGCTTGCCAAAGAGCAGTATCGATTCCTGCGCATTGAGCAGATCAGGGCTGGGTTTGTTGTGCAAATAACTCAGCAGCAGCACTGCAGACAGAGGAGCAGAAGGAGACAACGCTCTGTCTCAGGCATTTGGATTTGTACATTCTGCCTGGTGTTTGTGATGCAGTGTGACGAGCTGCCTTGGTCTCGATGCACGTTTTCCGTACGAGCTCGATGCGCTGCGGGGACTTCAGGCTGTCAGCTGCAGGAGGCAGCTCCCGGCGGAGCGTGCCCGTGGAAAGGCTGTCGTGAGCTCTGAAAAATGAATTATTTAGACAGCCTCGCAAACGTCTTTGAGCCAAAGCTAAAGATACATCTGCTTGTGATGGGCAGCCATGAATGTGTGACGAGAGCAGAGGGGTTTCCCTGTGACACAGCCCAGCCTGTTGCTCGCTGCTGCAATGCTGCGCAGTGGAAAGAACAGCAACGGCAAGAAAGGGAATGCTCTCCCCGTGGGAGGGGTTTGCTTTTACAATAGCCTATATCACAACGTGATCTTCAGCTGAATCAAAATGTTACACGACCTGATGTGGGTTTCGATGAGGTTCTGGCTGATCAAACGCAGGACTGGTCCGGTGGGGTTGGTATTGGGAACTGTCACTTGTGCCACCCCTAAGGCAGTTTGCACCTACGGATGATGTCTTTTAATCTGAAAATAGGCTCTAGTGGGGTTTGCAGCAGTTTAAGCCCTGCCCCAAGCCAATGCAGATGACTGCATTATGGATTTTTCACTGATGTGGTCACACTGTAGGGAGTTTCCTCGATGCAAACACCTAATGCCTTAGGCAAATCATTTAGCATCCCTTTCTCTTTTAGCTGTCAGATTGACAAGGTGCTGCCTGTCTGCCTTGGATGAGGAACAATGCCTTGTCATTTTAGCTTTAGCTTCCAAATAACATGGGGTTAGAAGGAGAATTTCCTTGAGGTTGGATTCCCTCTGTTCTGGGTAGCTGAGAGGTTTCTTACACCTTCCTCTGAACTCTCCTGCGGGAGATGAGATGCTGTAACTACAGAGACCTAAGGCTGAGCTGAACTGGCAGTTCCTCCCCTCCTGCTGGTGTGGGAATTAATTAATATTTTCATGCTACGTGCAATCATGCAACGGTAAAGCAAAATGTGACGGTTAAGTGGTTCATCACTATGCTTGTTTTAAAGCGTATTTCTTGGTGCAAAACCTCTTTTTTTACTGCTCGGTGCTGTATCGTGCAGTGCTATGAAGCCTGTCTGGGGGACTTCTAGTAGTACTAGTAATAATAATGATAATAATAATTTTTAACTCATATATAACTCTCCTTTGCAAGGTTTCCCGAAGTGCTTTTCCAAGGAGAATAATGTGTTAACAGAGAGAGAAAATTATTTTCTTTGGGTCCTTTGAAACTCATGGGATGCAGGTAGGAGTGGGAGTGGATTTTTCAGGCTTTGTATCCTTGCAGGCACCACCTCTCAGGATACCAGTACTGTAGGTTAGAAATTGAAACGAGGTATCTGAATTGCTTGTACAGTGGGTTTGGACGGTTTGTGTAGGCTACAGTTTGAAACTGGGGAAAATGATTACAGATGCCTCACCTGTAGGACTATGGCTTTTGGGAAAAGAGCAGAAGCCTTTCTTATGTCTCTTTGCCCATCTCACTCTCACTGTGCCCCAGTTTCCTTATTGCACAGGTACTTCCATAACTCGAGTAATTAACACCCTGGGTGGGAGGCATTAAGTAGAACAATAATGCCTGACTCAGTTTGACATTGAGTGCCAGGAAATGGTGAATATTCACTGGCAAATAAGGAATTCTTAGTCACAGTCTTAAGTAGGATTAACTATGAGGCCATGTCCCCACCAGTGTAAGGACCCAGAGTTTAGCCCTGCCAGTGCTCCTGGACTGAAAAGGCCAGTAGATTTCAGGAATTAGGCAGTAGATTTCAGCTTTAACACAAAGTACTTTCAAAGCACAGGCCCTGAGTGAAATAGTTCCATTCCTTGAGGTTTGAAAAAGGGACTTTTCCCAAAAATCATCAGGAACCTTGAAACTATGAGCATCATGGCAAAATTCCCTAAATCATGTCTAGAGATGCGCCCTCCCAAGGGCTCGGATGGTCAGCTGTGAGCTCCCAAAATGCACCCCATTTTGTTTTAATTTTAAAAGAGAAGTCATCAGTCTCATTTGGGGACATAATAGTTTTTCATTTGTTGTGGCCAGATACATTGCTGGTGTGTGTTACAGGAAACGAGGGTGGGAAAAGGAGCAGTGCTGAATTGTCCATGCTGAGATACAGAAATTCTTCTAGGGGTATTATCCTGGGTACATTTTGAGAACATCTTAATTCAACTTTCAGTCATATTTTCTTGTTTTCACTTTTAAATATCAAATGCTGTGTACATGGCTTGTAAATACATCATGACTCAGCATTACCCACAGATACGCTGCAGAATTCATGTGGAGCTCTCTGTTTTTTTAAGAGCTGTTGGTTCTTCCTTGAGTAGTGCATTCTGGGGAGATAGATTTCCTTCCTGTCTGTTCACAGAGGAAAGGAATAGGAGTAGATTTGAAGATTCTAATTTATTGGGAAGATAAACAGTTTATGGTTAGTATCTTAAAACTTCTTTCCTATTCAATAGCAAAACACATATGGCAGCTTTTGCTCTTTAGAACCAAAGATAAAATTGTTTCTGGGAAGATGGAATATGTAATTTTCATGTTATTTTGGTTTTGATCTTTTTAGGAACAGGGAATGTGCATTTGAGAAGGGTTTAATTTTGTTATGTTTTTGTTTGCTTGATCTTGCTTTTTTGTATTATGTTATTCCCCAACCTTTTTTTATGCATTATTGAAACAGATAATGAGATTCAATTCTTGCTCTAGGGAATTTTCTGTCCTTGCAAACAAAGAATTTATATCCAAAGAAGCTACAATTAAGAAGACAGACAAATGGTGGAAGGAAAATATTATTGCCTCTTAGTCTTGAGGTGGGGAGTGAATTACAAGGAGATTAAAGTTTTAGGTCAGCAAAACTCTTAAATGCATGTAACATGTGCCTAGATCTGGTCCACAAAGGAAGTAAGGATGTCTTTAAGTCCTGCTGACCTTGTGTGGCTTCTTAAAAGAGCCATGGAAAACAAATAGCACAAACAGTCACACATGAATTTGTTAGTTAAAGAGATGCTTTTGGACATTAGAACTTTAAATGTAGCCTATAATTAAACACACACTTGAGCTTGACTAGACTGGGTAAAAGATACTCAGGTGGGGGTTAGATAAAAGTTGATGGAAGATTTCAAGTTCTGATTCTATTTCAGATAGTGACCTTGTGAGTGCTTCTTGTAGGACCTCATATTTTCCAGGCTCATCTGCCAGTAAACCTGGCAATTGCCCATCTCAGTAATTTTTTTATACTGATCTAACACTTCCTTTGTCCATGGAAGGATGCAGTTTCATACTTTGGGATTTGATTGATTGTGACTTTAAAACCACTATTGATACAGGTTGATAGTCCCCTTTTCAGAATGAAATAATCTCTTGTAGACTCTTCAAACACACAAAGTATAGGTCAGGCTTACTGATCTCTTCACTTTGTCAATCCTAGATATGTATTCTGTCTACTTTCGTCTTCCAAAGCCTTTAAATCTCCCTGAATATGACTTTAAAAAGGGTGGATTATTATTTTTTTGCCTCCATCAAATGACAAAGTTTCTTCTGGATGCTTTCTTCTCTTGCAGTCAGAGTCTGCATTGAATTTTGCCTTTGTTGTTCAGTCCATAGACTTATTTTCTAAGCTTTTATCTTCTATGCAGAGGATATATCAGCTGCACAGCCTCTGCTATGGGACTGGCTGAGTCATTCCTGCATTCACAAATAGTCTCAGTCCTGCTGTGCATTGATAATATCGGTGCTCATTGATGACCATCGCTGGAGCCCCTGGATCTGTCTCCTACTGCTGTTCTCTCGCTTCCCTTTCAGGCACTGCACAATACATCTGAAATTTCCTGTCCCTGTGCACTTTGGGGTCTGAGCTCTGAAGGATTTTCTTCTTCAGGGGATGGTCCTGCAGCGGTCTCTGTGTGGGATCCATGTCTGGCCGGGTGACAGGAGAGTGTTGACACCTCTAAGCTGGTGGTGATGTCAAAGTGGGGGAAATGGTCCACCTTGGAGGCATTTCCTGAACATCAAGTCTTGCACGTGCCATGCTTCTCTCCTGCCAGAAACACCACTTCTCTTGAGACCTTTTGCCTTGCATGCTGGAGACAGATGGCAGGCAGATTGGCAAAGCACTTTTGCTTATTCTGTGGTATCTGGGGGCATGAGAGAGGTCATAACCATGCACTGCAAAGGTGCAGGCGTTGGTTAGAGAGGAGGAAGCAGTTGTGTGAGCCCTGTGGTCAGTGCTTGACTTGTAATGGATCTGGGGGTGCTGTGGGACAGAAACACTTCATTTTCTGCTCGACCCCTCAGACCTGTGGCATAAATGAGACCTGTCCCAGCATGACAGTGCCCTGATGGTGCAAATATCCCTTACAGTCCCTTCAGGGCTCAGTTTGAGTGATGCAGTTCTTGCTTGGGTTCCACAGTGGCGCACCCCTTGTTGTTACTACCTCTGCTACTCTTGGTTTAACTCCTGCTGCCAGTGATGATTCCCAAATCTCCTTGTTAGCCCAGAGGAATAAGCTCCTGAGGATATTGCCTCAGGAGAAACAGCCCAACAATCCTTCTGGTGTTACCATCTGAATATCTATCCTTCACCTTGATTTTTTACCCTATCATGCAGCTTGAAAACTTCCATCATAGTGTGTGGCTTGGGCTTGTGGCCACTCTTTTAAGGTCTTCTATAGTTTTCATGGGCTTTTATCTCCTCCTTTCTGGAGCTATAATCAATTCCTGAAGATGGAGTAAGTAAGTGAAGAAAGTTAATTTCAATGTGTCCTTCCCAATAACCTCTTTAGCAAGAAAATAGCTCAGATATTGTCATTAATCATTCTTTTACGCAATCACTCTGCCCAGCTGACTTTCTTCTGTTTTCCCGGTCAACAATTTTATAACAGGACTGCTCAGCTGACCAAAGGGCTGTTTTTCTTCTGACTGGGATGGGGTGGGGAGGGCAGGGGCAGGGAGGGGGTTTGCCTTGTCACTGTATCACAGCTAAGTTGTCTTGACGTGTAAAGAGCAGGATGATGAAGGCGGTGGTTAAGGCTCCTCCATCCTGCAGTACTCCCTGAATGCTGTTTGCTTGATAATGAGCTTTTCCCACCTATGGATCAGACACCCGAAGACATCTTTGATAATCTTGGAAGATTTGATAGAATCATAGAATAATTTGGGTTGGAAGTGACTTTAGAGATCACCTACTTCCAACCCCTCTGCCATGGGCAGGGACATCTTCCACAGCAGAATATCCTGAGTGAGAGGAGACTCACGAAGGCCATCAAAACCAACTCCTAACTCCACACAGGGGAGCCTAAAAGTTAAACCATATATCTAGGAGTGTTATCCAAATACTTCCTGAACACTGACAGGCTTGGGTCCATGACCACCTCCCTAGGCAGTTCGTTCCAGTGCTTGACCACCATCTCAGCTCACACTTCAGAAGAACTGTGTCAGAATCTAAACAGACATTGTTTTGAATTGTACAGTGCTAGCCACAGTGACAAAAAGTTTTCACAGGTCTGCTTTGGGAGAAAACACACAAAGAAATGCACAAGCAGAGCTGATTCATTTTTCCATGTGATTTTTAAATGCCATCAAAGAGCTAACTGAGATAATTAGATGCTGGTTGTTTTTTTCGTAATGAAGGTTTTTGGTTACAGGATCTTTTTTATCCAGAAATAAATACCCTTGGTTTGCTAAGGTATCCCAGTTTAGGTAAGTCCAGTTGCTAATTGCACCCACAGTTAAATTGTATGCACAACAGGGCATGCTGCAGTTACTCTACAAAGGACAAGACTCTTTATCCAAATGTTTTCATACTCCTTGTCCCCCACCAGGATTTCACTCTTTCAGTATTAGAGGTGCCTTCACCTGTTTGGTCACTTTCTTCCCCATCAGTGTTTCAACCATGGTCAACACAAATTCAGATCAGGTTGCTCAACATCCTGTCCAACCTGGCCTTGAACAGTTCCAGAGATGGGATTTGCCTCTCCAGTTGGAGGGACACCATTGCAATTAGTGATATTAATCTCGGGTAAACTGGGTGTGACGTGTGAAGAGAGCTGGGGCAGAGCAGTCCTTGCACAGAGCATCTGAGGCCAGGGGAGCTGGCTGTAAAGAGGCAGCTCTTTGTTATTTTCCCAAGTGCAAGCACAGAAGTTTGTTTTCTCTCACTTATTTGCATAATTCCAGCATGTATTTTGACAAATGCCTTTCCCTCTTCCCCTCATTTTAATTAGCTTATTTGCGGGAAATGCAGAAGATTTCCCAGGCTGTTGTCAAGTGACGTATGAGCGGAATAACCTCTGTATCTCCATTCTCCTGTTCCCATTTGAAGCTCCTTGCTGGTTTCTATTCAGCCACAGATACAATTAATTTTTAGCATCTGGCTGTAAATAGTGTTATGTGTGGCTGTGGCAGGGAGCCCAATTAACACAGCTTTGAGTATCTGCTAGTTTGCTTTCTGGACCCATTTCTATTTTGTGTTAGAAGGCTTAAAGCTTAGAGGAAAGAGAGGAGAAAAAGGAATTTTAGATGCAGTATTGTCTCATTTAATATTAATTTGGTGAACACAGAATGATAAATACAGTTGAATTCATTAAACGACTCTTTGCCTCTCAGTTATACAATGGTGGTAATTACATGTGCAGAATGTAGTGAAATACTTCCTCCAGTGAATTACTTTCAGAGTCATTTGCTGGGAATTCTTAGTCAATCAATAGATAACAAGGAGAATAGGATCCTGACTGTAGAAGCAGGAGGATATTAAGGAGGCAGGGCAGCTTAATTTGGTGGACACTGTACTGTGTCCCACCTTAAAAGAGGTTGTTGAAAAAACAGGTTTTGGCAAAGTGTAGCAAGACATATTGGAGGTTTTCAGAATGTCTTTTTGAGAAAGACGCCTCAGATGGAAATATTTAATTTATCCAGGAAAAGATTTGATTAAAATTCTAAGTTTATTTAAGAGTAGTTTGTGGAAAACTACCTGGGGAAGGTATTGCTGAGACTTGACTGCTGTGGCAGAAAAAGCAAAAATGAGCCTGTCTTAGAAACTGAGTCAGACACAGAAAAGCTATTTTGTAACGAAAAATGTGATCCTGGTAGGTTGTCCCCTTGTTTTAAACCTGGTTTAAAAGTGTTTGTCTTCCACAGTGATATGCATAATGTCAAATAGACATTGGCGATTGAAGCAAGCTCTGTGGGGAGGAACCTGTGTGATGCAGGAGATCAGAACACTCGACCTTGAGGCTCCTTCAAGGCTTAAAAACTCCATATATTTAAGATAAAACACTGTTTCTTCCAGAAGGTGTGTTGTAACAGACCAAGACAACCCTTTTGTTTGTGGTGCCCTCAAGAGAACATTTGTGGAAAGAGAAACTTCCCTTTTCCTACTTTATTTGTTTTCCTGAATGACTCACACAGGTTTTGTGCTAGTGTGTCTCTACTTCAACCACTTAAACCCTACCACTCTGTGGGGAAAAGGACATCCTTCTTGGCATACTTATTTTGTCTTATTTCGGTTGCTTTAACTCCTTTTTTCCAAGACTGATGCACAAATATAACCCAAAGCCTCTGGACTGGCCAGAATGGGATGCCAAGGCAGCTTGAAGGTCAGTGAGTGACTAGAGGTGAATACAGCATAGCCAGTGAAATCCAGAGTGTGACTCAGCTCAGCCCCCAGAAGGAGCCCGCTGACCTTGGGAAAGGGCAGGGAGTGGGTTTGCTCAGCCTCAGGCTGAGCTTCTGTATGTGATTATATGATCCAGGTATTCATGTCTTTCATATGCATACAGATGGAAAGACTTTAATCCTGGGGTTGTTGGGTCCAGGGAGGAGGGGGTGATGAAGCCAGAAAACTTGTGTGTTCTCTTTCAGCTGTGGGTCATCGTCAGAAAGATGGAGTTGGAAAGGGCAATTCAGTACTCTGACTTTTCCTTTCCAGCCTCAAAATTTCTAAGTGTCCATGACAGGAGAACACAGGATGTCCACTTTTCATACTTTCTCAAATATTATGCAAGCATTCAGATAGATTCAATTATCATAAACAAGATTGTTACTCCAATAGTCCCACTGACTTTTCTGAGGATGCTTTACAGTACCTGGATCCAAAGGGCTCCAGGAGAATTCCTGTTGCTCGAAATGAGGTCCCAGCATAGTAAATTATATCAGGACCACGATAAGGGCTCAGAAGGCGACTCTCAGGCTTTGAGGAGTCAGGTCCCAAGTGCACAAACATCATGAGACTTCCAAAAGTCAGGAGATAACAAGATGTATGGCTGTTCTTTACCAGTCTCTGAACCATCAGGCTGCTCTGGCTCCCTGTTTTCAGGAAACTGTGACATAAGCAACACAGTGCAGGTAATCTCAGAACAAGGTTCACCCCCATATATTTTCCTTGCAATCAGAAATTATAAAGTGTAATGGAAGGTGCTAATGTCACTTCTTTGGCATGGGTAAGAAACTGTCCGTGCTGCAAGATCAGACTCTTTAATTGCAATTTTAAGTCCCAGAGACATTTTTTCCATTTTGGACATGTATTGCATTTACAGCATGACCCTGAATACTCTCTGTTGAATTTTGTGACACTCATAGACCTAGTGGAGATATTTCTGAAATGAGCAATTTTCATGCAGCAGAAGGGACATTTCATGGAACATTTAATAGTGAAGGTCATTCTAGGAATCAAATCTGGTTCGAACCTTTCTCAGCTATAGGTGAAAACAGGAGCTTTCTGTACACTGATTGCAGAGAAGTGGTCCGTGCAGGAATAAAATAGTCTTACTGAAACATCTACCCCACTTCCCACTCACTGTTTCAAAGCTTTTTATCAGAGATTGAGAGCTGAATCTTTTCCAGGTGACACTTCTTGAGAGAGGGGGTAAAGGCATCCTTAAACACAACTGAGTATTTAAATTACAAATTGTTTTGTATGTTCTGAGATTGGTAAATTCTCCATCATCTGCTTCTCCACCAGTTGCTAATTTTTTTTCTTGGCTTGTTAACTATTCCTTGGTCAATCAAATTCATTTACCTGAGCAAAAAACCCTGCATATAATCCTCACTAGTCTTCTACCAGATGATATCAGCAGCTGAGCTGAGACAAAAGAAGCAACCAAAAACTTGTTCTCTATGACAAGTTTCATGTTTTTGTGTACTTGTCAATAACTGGAACTCGGAGTAAAAATTATGTTCTTGGGTTTTTGGTTGTTTTGTTTTTGTGTTTGTTTTTTTGTTGTTGGTGGTGGTTTTTTTGTGGTTTTTATTTTGGTTTTGGTTTTGTTTTTTCTTGGTTTTTGTTTTTTTGGTTAGTTGGTTTTTGTTTGTTTGTTTGTTTGTTTTTATATATTTTTTCCAAATATATATATTTCCAAATATATATATTGGGAAGTGTTCAGGGACATTTTGAATGGGAAACACCAAAACAAGAGGTATCAAGTTCTTAGACCAAACGGAAGAAGATTGTTGACTCCTCGATGAGTGTTTCAGATACTGATTTGCAAATGGCTTTTAGTAGGAGCTGGTGTTCTTGAATTTAAATTTCTTCGGATCACTTGAGGGAAGAACATTTGAGGGAAGCATAAAATGCTGCCACATCAGTCTTATTTTGCTTGTGTCAGTGTTCTCAAATCAAAGATTGTGTCTTAAATTTCGTCTTAAGACCTTAAAAGCAGGTCGTGCAGAGTCCCACCAGTCCCCAGCTGAGATGTCCCAAAGATAACCAAACCACAGCTGAAGGTAAAGTTGCCAACTGATACATCACCACTCTTACTGGGTTTCAGGCTGTGGTCAGAAACTCTAAGATTTGATCTTTGGCTGAAAAAAAGAAAGTCACAGGAAAAAACTGAAACACCTTGGCTTTGCTTTTTTTTTTTTTGCTGGCAGGAGGGAAACTTTCCCAACGTGAACCAATCAGCTGATGCTGCATTATTTCCATGTGGGTTGAGAGATCCCGACAGAGATGCGTAGAGTGGAATAATTGCATTTATGTCCGAGTTTCTGCTCCCATACACTGTCATATCAATTACCTATGTCAACCTGTAATAATCAGCATCTAATACCTTATTTTGGCATCCCCAATTTCCTGCAGCTAAGAGAGTTATACTGAATGTTGTTTTTCTGAGTGAAGAAGGAACCACAGACAGGACGTTCTACCCTGGAGAAGCAAGTCCCTAAGAGCTCCTCAGAGATCAAAGTTGGGCCAATCTTAAGGGCTGCATCCAGGCTGCTGTTCCAGGAAGTGATCCCCAGGGCATGAAGTGTGATACTAAGCTGTCTGACAATATAAATGCACTCAAAGTGTCCAACAGAACAAGAACATTGAATTTTTTTGGCAGTATAAGCTGCTTTTTGTGTGTCAGTTGGGTGGAAGTAATGCCCAACCTCCCCCTCCAGTGCCTTCCTTCCCGCTCCTTTCAGTCATGAATAGGACACTCAGCAGATGCACACAACTGCCTACACACACATCCTGTTCCAGGTTTACAGTATAAAGCATTAACATATTTTAATAAATCAACAGATTAGACTCTTCTTCCCACCTCTTCCCAATCACTGACTCTTAGATCTAACAGTTAGCTGTGAGGTGATGGAGATAAAAGCCTTAGTTTACAAAATGCAGGACCAAGTCTGAGGTGTTGCACAGGCACCTTTTTTATCCTCTCTGTCTGAGTACCCTTCTCTCTTTACTACCTGTGAAAATCCCCCATTATAAATAAAAATAGATATGGTAAGAGTAAACAGAAGGCTCTTGCTCATATCAACTAGGGTACAGTAGAGGCACACTGAAATCAAATAAACCCGAACAACTCTATTTTAAATTAATCTCCTTCACCTATATTATTTATCCCTTACTATCTAGGGAATGTTATTTCCCTGAATATTCTCCCATCCCTTTCTAGAGCATGCCAGTTGCTTCCCCAGGTGGAAGATGGATGCAGAAGTGGAGAGGCACACCTTTGAAACATTAACACTCAGAAAGTTATAGTGCAAAGGGATCCACATGGGAATGACTTTTAATTCATGAGAGGTGAGAAGGATGTTCTTTGAAGATTGGGCACTGCACAGATTTGGCACAGGTTCATTCTTACTGAAGATATTCTGTTCAATTGAATGTTGATGTTTAAGTACTCACACAAAGCAGCCCTTAATGCAAACCCAGAGGTCCTCAGGCTCATTAACAAAAAAAAATATAGTAAAAAAATACTGCCAGCCAAGCACTGCAGCTGTACATCACATTCAGTGCTTTTGCCTTCAGCCTGGAAGAACAGCTTTCAGTGTTCAGCTCTGCCAGTGCCCTGCTGCTTTGCCCAGAGCGTGCCTTGGCTTTCCCCAGGTGTAGGTGGGATATCGAGCTTTCATTTCATGAATGCTTCAGATGTGCTGATGGAAAGAGCACTGTGAGAAACCACAGAGGAAGCCTTGGCCCACTGCAGGAAGGTGGGAGTTGTTTGCTCAGCCCAAGCTGACTGTGCAGCAGCCCTTGCTAATGCACCCATCTCAGCAGGCTGCTCAGCTCAGGTTTGGGGCTGTGCTGCTGCCACTCAGCTTCTGTTTGCCTGGGGGTGAGCAGAACTGTGTTGTACCTGGTTGGGCAATCTGCTGACAGACCCACACCTGCTTCAAAGTCCTCTGCATGCTGCCTTTGCTTAGCATGTTATGAATGTACAGCATCCTGCAAGCGACCAACTCCAAGCTTATCTAAACTCTTCACTGAAAGGGTTGTCAAGCATTGGAACAGGATGCCCAGGGAATGGGTGGAATCACCATCCCTATAAGTGTTCAAAAGATGTGTAGGTGTGACATGTAGGAAAATGGTTTAATAGTGCACTTGGCAGTGCTGGGTTAAGGGTTGAACTTGATGATCTTAGAAGTCTTTTACAGCCCGAATGATTCTACGATTCTCAGAGCAGGTAACTTCCATGAGTTACCTGACACTTCCAAACCTACCAGCAGATAACATTTTTCATGTATGTTACTGTTAGCTCTTTTGCAGTCCCCTTTTCTACTGGTTTTAAGGTGGTTGAGGACATGTACTTCCTGAACCCAGCCCCATTTCCCTGCAAAACAGGGTAGAGACTCGCCTTTGACTGATGTGGCAGCTGGAAGCAATGCTATAGCTGTTAGATAATGAGTTGAGTTTTGACTGCCTGAGAAGAAAGTCACACATTGTATTTTGGGGTAATTGCATCAGCAGGAATGGTAGGAGTCAGCAGTGTCTGTGCACAGGGAGCTGGGATGCAGTGAGGCAGGAGCGAGGACACAGCTCCCTCAGTCTTGGTGCAAAGTCCTCCTTAAGCTCTGGTACCTTAAACTTCTGATCTCAGCTGTTCTCCTGCCTCTTGGCAGGTATTAGGAGAAACAAGAGACTCAATGAACAGAGGAATCTGTTTAAAAAAAAATAAATTTCTGCACCTCTGTATCCCCTAGTGACAGCAAGTGGGCAGGTCCTTCTGTATCAGACACAGGCAGGACTGGTACTGATGTCTGTCATGAACACTAATTAGACACTACTGGCAACATTTTAACCATTGGCCCCATCTGAAAATCTGCCACCTGATCTTTTTAAATTTTGAACAAAAACAACAAGCCATTTCAGAAAATGAAATCAGGAGATATTTTTTTTTTGTGCCTGGTAAAAAGGGATGCTACATAGAAATTTATGGCATCTTTATGACTGTGGATTTAGTGCTGGTAAGAAACATTGGCTTTATGTCTGGGATATTTAATTTGCTGTTCCTGTACAAGTTTCCATATGGGAGAAACTGTGAGTTTTGGAGAATTCTGGTCTTTTACAAGAAACTCATTGAAATTTGGCAGTTGATTTCTTCCCAGATTCTGTCAGCTCTGAGTCTGCTGGGGGTGGGGGGTGTTGGCTGGGCTTGTCCAGAGACAGTTTCTTCCCAGGGAGCGTCAGGAGGCTGGAAGAGGAGAGTTGCCTTACTTTCCCCTCCTTGATGCCCTAGGGAGGAGGAGGAGCCGGTGTGGATGTGGGAGGAAATGGGACAGCACCATCCGAATTGCAGAAGGGCTCATCGCTTCTAGCAGCAGCCAGAGTCAGAGAGAGCTGTGCTGTGGACTGATAAAAACCTTGAGGATGGAAAAATGAAATATGGTGTCCTTATTCTGAGATGTCAAAAATTAAATTGTTCTTTTGATCCAGTCCTCCCAGCCTCGGTTCTTCCCTCAATAAAATAAATCCAGGACTGCTCTGATGTCACAGCAGATTTATGAGAAGAAATTTGTGCGTCTTCGTGGAGCTTGCAGGGGTTTGTAGCATTGGGTGTGATGAAACCAACAGTCTTATTTTCCTGGCAGGGTTTTGAAGTGTGCAGCAGGGTTATACACAGTGAGGATACAGGGTGCAGCTATGAGGGAATACTATTCAGAGGTTTGCCCAGTGTGCCTCGTTCTCTGCATTGAGTTGTGAAACCTGTAAAAATAATAATATATGTTCACTTATAATTACAGGCTTCATCATAATGCATGAGCACAGGGGAGGCAAATGAAGGTTTATGCATGTGCAATTATTGAATATCTGTCTAAATTACAGCATCTTACTAAAGCAGCAGAGGTTCAGGCTAATTTAGGGAGTCACGGAAAAGGTCTGTATTAATTCTCAGTGCAGAAGTATTCTTAACCCTTACAACATGATTTTTTTTTCTTTACTAAGACTAGGTGTATTCACTTAATTTTTTATTTTCTGGATTCAGGAAATGGAATGTGAAAATAATCCTTAGTTTTTTTCAGCAGGAAAGAGACCACTTGGTGCTTTGAATTTCCATACTACGTGACACCAGGGCCACCATTCTTGGTGGCTGTTTGGTCTTACCCTATCAAACATAATAAATAATATTTTGAGCTCCAGATTGCAGTGTGATTGTATGTTTATGCATATATATAAACTGATGTGGTTTAAAGAGCCTTGTTCTATAATTTATTCTGAAGTTCGGCCATATTTAAATGAAAAATATCCTTATTTTTTCTATGGAAATTTCTAACAAACCTTTTCCCTAGGCAGCTGTACGAAATTTCATAGCAAGGCCTTTCCAAAATCTCAGAAGGTGATATGTCTTTATATCAAATAACGACCATTTGGATTTAATTTCTACTTTTGTGTGAAGACACAGTATTGGAGAAAACAAAAAGAAGTGAAATCTTGACTCCACATAAAATTAATTTCTCCAGAACTTTCAATGAAATGGGAATTTTGCTTTAAGTGTGGGAAAGCTGTAAATAGTATGCCTTTGTTTGCTACATTTCATTGTCTTGTAAAGGCTCATACAGATGTTTTTTAGCCTCACCTGTATGTTTTTTCATCCATGACTTCTGAAGTTGATGCTATTACACAAAAGCAGTACCCGCCTTCCAGTTTTCACACACAGAAGCCTCTGTAAGGCTGAGATATGGCTGAAAGGATAAATTAAGTTAGAAAGATCCAAACACAGTGGAGGGAGCTGGGCAGTTGATTCCCTCTATCTGTAACCCCCATCTGTACAGAGCACACTGTAAAACCAGTGACTGCCTTCCTGGACTCTCAGCGGACACTGGAGAAGTCAGGCTGCACTCCCAGTATGAGGATGAAACACCACTGTTTTTCTGGACCATTTGAGAGCCCTGGGCAAGGCTATGTCTGCATAAATAGTTCTGTGTTTGCCTGCAGTGACCTTTCCTGAGCCATAAGAGGAAATCACCGTGCTGAACTCTCTGGTTCATTGTGGGGGAATTGGGTGCAAATGCTGTAACCTCACAGAAGCTCCTGTTTGTTGCTGCTGCAGCAACTCAAATGCCCCATCCCTACAAGTGTTCAAGGCCGGGTTGGATGGGCATTTGAGCAACTTGTTCTAGCATAATGTATCCCTAACCATGGCTGGGGAGTTCGAATTAGATGGTCTTTAAGGTCTCTCCCAACCCAAAGCATTCTGTGATTCTATGAAAGCATATTTGCACAGTACTTTCAGCTTCTGGCATCCACCTGCCAAGTTCTTTTCCAAACCAGCTGAGACAGAAACATGAGAGAATCCCTGTGGGAAAAGGCAGTCATATGGACAAATTTTGCTGCACCACAGTTTGCCATTCCCAATATGGCAACAAGGCCCACATAAAAAAAAAGATATTGATATATGGAATCATCTTTCCAAGGCATGTAAGGCACATAACATGTTTCATATAGGTAATGCTATTACATTATCCATTTTTCATCTTTTCAGATTAGAGGCAGGAAGAGCAGCCTGTGGCAAAGAGGAGAGTGACATTAGGATGCCTGGCAGTGCTGCTTGGATTTATGGCAATAGTGCCCAGTGACCTTTCTCAAGGGTAAAGACCTTTTCCACTTGGCACTGTGCAGCACAATCTCTGCCCCAGGGAATCTCACAAGACAAACATGACCAATACTCAAGGCAGGTACCTGAAAGGTGAAGACAAAATGAGAAAATAAGATAAGCAGAACTTTTCTCTGGCAGCTATCCTAGCTTATAGGCCATTTCATAGAGGTAATTTTAAGAGCTTTTATGTTCTATTACTAGATGGTTGTTTTTTCGTAGTTGCAGGACATGCAAAAACATTGAGTGAAGTTTGTTCCAAAGTGTTCCTTTGCTTGGCTTAATAAACTATTAGAAAGATAAGAAATGTAACAATAACATAATTTTATTTTTTGAGTTCCAGAGGCCCAGAATCTAATAAGAGAGGAACACTGCATTGCATGTTATTTATCTATGTTGGACCTTTGCTCCAAAGTAACTCCAACAAATAACAACAGACCAGAATAAAAGCAGAAGAAACATCCTGCAGGAAAATAAATTGATGATCTGGGCAGAAATCATATTTATTAGAATTATTAGGGTTACAGACTTTGAGAAAATACAATTTCAAAAGCAAATTTTCAGTCTGTGCAACTCTGGATGGTGGTCTCATTAGAGAGAGCCTGACCTTAAATTGTGCAAATGGGTTTGCTACAGCTAAGAATTATTTTTAAGAAGCTAATTAAAGGTATTAATGTTCCAACCATGAGATTATATTGTGATGACAATTTAGGCAGCAGGATCTTCAAATGTCCACACATTCATAGCACTACTCTGTTTATTAGGGAATCATCCAGAAGGTCATTAGGACATCAGTGATCTGGAAAAGAACTGTAATCAAAAAAAAACCCTTGTCACTGAGTCTTTCATTGATCTTCTGAGTATAACTTATTTTTTACCTCTTTGGGCCCCAGTCAGGATGTGGAGGCTCATAGGAGTAGTTGTGGTCCAGACAAGATGACACTGTCACCAAAATCTCTGAAGTGAAGTGGCTCAGAGCACTCTGTATTGTATGGACCCCTGCAGGAGAGTGACTTGTACCACTGAAAAGAAGATTTTTTTTTTCCAAACCTGAAAATTTTTCAGTCCCAAACTACCAAAAACTGAGAAAAAAAAGGAGCTCTTTTGTAGACCTGAGTTTTCAAATGAAAAATCAGATTTTTCTCAAATCTCTTTTGCTTGATTTGAACACCCAATTTGACATCAAAATGAGATATTGACAGAAAACTTCTTACCAGTTGTAGCTCAGTCTCAGTGGCAGGTAGTTCCTGTGAACAGATGTAAAGGCAGGAAACAATAATGAGCAGACAATCAATTGTGGACTTCACGAGTTGTGCTGCCTGAAGGAATTCCTGCCAATGCTGTGCTCTTCTCCCTCTCCTGGATACCACACATATCCTGAGGCATGTTCATGTACACCAAGACTAGAGAGATAAATCACTTCTAAGGTATCAGACTTCACAGGTTCTGTTGAGCTCAGTCTCTATATTTTTTTTTAAAAAAAAGATGTGATGAAATTGAAGTATTATTTGCATTACCATATTATCCTCTTTTGCCTTAGTAAATTCAAGGACTTCTCAGGATATGTGCATGGCTGAGAATGTTTTATTGGTTGTTTTATTTCGATGAATAAGATCTACTTGAACAGCAGCACAATATTTATTTTCTCACAGGGGGATTAATAGGGCATAATATAGTAAAGGTTTTGTCACACTGCTATATTCACTGCCACTATAACCTCATTTGGGATAACATATAGAAGTACGTCAGGGAACATCTAATTTTATAGCTTTTAAATTCAGTATAATATAAACTCAGCTCTGTTACTGAGATTTAAAGTCGTTGCAGGACAGAGGATTTTTGAACAAAGAACAAATCCATTATTCATTATGCGGAGTTCCAGTCACGGTGTTTTTCTTCAGATTCATTGCCTCTGTGTAATGCTGCCTTTGTTTGAGAAAGTTTGGGTTTTTGTCATAGTATGAAAATAATTTCTCTGCAGTAGAGTTTTTTATCTTGATTTTTTTTTTAAACCAAGATATTTCAAAGAGATTTATTGACCACGTAGTGTGATATTGAGAAGTCAGAAGGAGGAACAGGAGATCTGAGTTGCAAACTGTTTGCATGTTTGAGACAAATCACACATTATGGATGTGATTTCCAGAGTCAAAGGCAGTTCCACCATTTGCTATAAAAGCCCTTTATGTTACAACCAGACAGGGAGAGGCCATTAAATAGGTAGTTCCCAAACAATGAGCAGTAAATACTAATAACCTGTGAATTAACTCATTCCTGAAAGAAGTGAAGGCCAAACACATTTTAAGCCTGACCAGTTTTCCAAAACCTATCAGAAGAACTAAATACTAAATGCAGTCAGACCAACAAGACCACTCCTCCTTGTGGGACGAGGGCTATGGAGCTCAGCAAAAGAAGTGGACACAGGTTATGAAAACTTCAGCATATGTTAGGTACAAAATACTTCTGCAAATCAATCAGTTTCCTGTCTAGATCTGAATCAAGTGATTTTGATAATCGTGGTGCTGGTTTTAATTTCTTCCCTGGACCAAAGCCGTGCTAGACCCCCAAGAAGAAGCTATGGACCTTGTTCTCCACTCCTTAGCTGAGCAATAGCCCTCCTCTCATCCAGCAGATGTTCATTTCTTCATTTCACCTTACCTAAAGGTATATTCTAAAAACTTGTTTTTAAGTGGAACACAATGTTTTTCAATCTGCCTCATCATTCGTTTTTTTGCAGAGAGGAAACTAACATCTCTGAGGAGAAATCTGTGTGAGGGAATGTGGTGTTTTTTCTGAGCTAACAAATAGCCAACAAGTTCCTTTATTTATTTCTTTCTTGGTTTGTGTGTCTTGCTAATGGGATATAACATCAGAATTTGTTTTGCCTTTTGCTGGTACACCCACATTCATTTTACATTGGGTTCCTCCTACATATTGCACCTTGTACGTTTGAGCAGATTTTGAGATATCTCCCCCTTTTAAGTGACTAATTAGGTGCACAGTGGCTTCTGGGTACATGCCTTTGCAGAGAGGCTGGAAACAGAGAGCAAGGTTAGAGGTTCCAGGTTCTGTTATCAGAGATGGCTGAGAAACCACAGGATGTGTCACCGGGTCCTCAACCTCAACCTCCATCACCCCCTTGTTTCTTCACGTCAGAGAGCAGACACTGTGCAATATGCAATGCAATGGGCATTTGAAAAATCAAAATATGGGAGTATGGAAACTTGCAAGTGCCAAACCAGAAGTAAATGAAGTTTGTAATAAAAATGTGAACATACTGTCTTTGGGTAGCTGCAAAGTAGGATCATCACTGTTTTGGTACTTGCCAGTTGGTGGAAAGCTTCAACAATGGTTTTAAAATAATTTTTTTTCTATTGTTGTTAAGTACTTCTAAATGAAGTATCCTGGGACATGTTTTTTCCTTGAAGATACCAAAGGGAGGGAGAGAGATTTTGTTACTACACTGGGAAAAGTAGCCTGATACAGCTGACTGCACTATAAAGTCAAGAGTGCTTTGTGGACCAGTAGCTGACCACTTATAAATGTGCCACCATGACTGCAAAGCTCATTATTTGGGAACTACCTGTTTAATGGTCAGCCCAGCTCTGGTTTGCCGTTATGTCCATAAGTACCAGTTGCAACAGAAAGGACTTCTGTAGCAAAAGGTGGGGCTCTGTTTGACACTGGAAATCCCATTTGGGTGGTTGGTACAGATCACCCTGTCTGAATGTTGTTTTGGCTGAGCCTGAAAGTAGCTGAAAGTTTGTTAAAAACATTATTTTCAAAAAGCAAGCAGACAGTTGAAATTACTACTGTGGGTTCAGTGGGTTCTGGAAGGAAACTTTTGTTGTCGTGGTTGATCTAAAGAGTTTAGAAAAGCATTTGCTTTCCAGTTTCCCCCCCCTCATTTTATCAGACGCTTCAATGTTTTCTCCTGTGATCCTGCTGTCTGTTTCCTCTTTTAGTTTCCTTTTCATCACTGGAAAAGAAAGGGCGAGACAAAGAGAAAAGATATGATGAGTAAAAAGAGGCGTTATTAATTTAACATTTTGTTAGAAACCTTTTTGATTTCTAATGATGGTATTTTTTTTTTTAACACCCAAAGGAAATAGTTCATTTTTATCAACCTGTAGTGCATAGACTGCTGCTTTCAACTTCTCCCGTGGAAAATAAATTGAGGCTCAACTACCTCCTTAATATGCAAATGCACATAACTAAATTCACAGTGCCTGACATAAAAAGATGAAGGGACTCAAATCTCCCAAATAGAAATCTTTTGAATAGTTCTGCAGCTGGTCTCAGTGCTGGCTCCACTGACCAGCGATGCTGGGGACACCATTCAGCTCTCTGAGCCATCAGATCTGCCTTGGGGTACCCAGCCCAGCCTCCAGCTGCCTGTCCAGAGGATGTGGCTTGCTTAAAGGTCCTCAGACACTTCAGAGCATCTAGGTGGCACTAGCAGCCTATATTTAGGCACATGAACTGAGCCCCAGGGGTACGATTCAGCTTCAATAGTGCACATTTGGATATCTGCAGTGTGCTTTAGGTGTCTACACTCTCATACTGGATACAGACCTAGGTCTGAATTTGTCTACCCACAAACATACAGTGGTATGTGAAATGCCCTTAGATGTCAGAAGCATCTCTGCAGGGCTGGCAGATACTGGAGTGGGTGAGCTGAATTACTTCATAAACACTTCATAACGTTGCTTCCAGACAGACATCTCTGCTGGGTTCAGTCTGGAAGTGGCAGCCCCTGGGGGGCATCCGAGCTCTCACACCCCGCTCGCTCAGCTGGGAACAGATGGGGAAGTACTCCTGGTGCACTTAGTGCAAACCAGACCCTGACTGTCCAGGTGGCAACTCGGTAAAGTGACAATCTTTTCCCCTTGTTCAGCAGTCATTCTTGAGAAATCACAAAGGAGCAGAGTCAGGATGGCACAGGATGGCACAGGATGGGCTCACTGTGTTGCATGGAAGGAACATCACTATTCCCTTTAACCTGGTGGCTTTTGACAGCTGTGACTGGGTGACTCACACTAGCTCTGACTACCTTCCAGCCCTGCTACTGATCTGAGTTTGGCAGGCAAACCCTTCATAAAATTGATTTATAAGGGCAGAGGTCACAGGAAATCATTTTACAACACAGTTCATCTTCTATATAACTAGAAGGCCAGGGCAAATTTTTGACACCTACTCCTAGACTACTTTTTGGAATGGTAAGTGGGTAAATCTGCATCATTCTTTGAAATTTACTGAAGGAGGGCTGCACTGAACAGTGATCTGCTTGTTGAGATACTTACCTGACTCCCTGAACTGTATCAAGGCCAGTTTTCAGGACCAGTCTTCCTAGAAAGTGGAATCTCTTTAGGTGAAAAGAAAGGTTGATCTTTAGGTATCTCAGAAAGTTATTATTATATTTTCAAGGCAAAAAAGAATTGCCTGGACATCCAGGTGACAGAAAACCTTGAGAAGCCATGCAATCCAACCCTAGACCACAGTTACTTTCTGTGTTTTCTCATACAACAGGTAGGGAAACTGAGGTGTGCTACAATTGCAGGTTTTCCATGGAGACCCACAAACAAGAGAGGCTGACATGAGCCTCACTCGTGTATCTTTAAATCTGTGTCTTCTGCCCAGGAGTCAGGTTGAAGTGGGAGTGTGTTTTGACTTTCTTCTCTAGTAAACTCTGAAATGGACCAGGGGAGTGTGTGAACAGTTAATTACTAAATTTCAGTTTAAACTTGCCCAACTAAATCTCCTTAGAGTGCAGAAGCACTTCAGACTAGGAGCCCTAATGAAAGGAAATGCATTCCTTTACTCAGTGAGTGAAATGAAGTGGACACTACCTCGTCTCTCTACTAAATTCTTGATGAGGAAGACTCAAGACTATGTTCCCAACTGTGAAATATTACACACTTAATATTTTTACAACATTCTAGCCCTCCCACACAGGGGAGGAATAGATTATGACCCTCCTTCTCACACTATTCCTGATTTATACCCATCTGAAATGAGAGACTCTAGAGGTTCATCATAAAAGTGCTGACCTAGCCACTTGTGGGGCTGTGATAAATACTGCATGAGATATCCACACATGAAGAAATCTTTTATAGAACATTAATCACTGCTAACTTAATGCTGTGGGATGTTTTACTATTTTGTGAGTACTAAATGATTAATTTTAAAAGCTGATTTACTCAGAACTTTGACCCAAAATTTTGGAAAGGACACAGAGATTCAGGAGCAGCAAAATTTCACTTTGCCTCTGACGATTCCTCTTTTTTTTTTCCCTGTCTTTTTTTCCTTCCCATAAACTTTCTCTGCATTTCCCGCCCTACAGAGTGTGGATGAGCTCATGTACCACTTAGAGCTACACAGTGTGAACACTCACCCCTTTAATTTATAATGCTGGACCTCAGACACTCCAACAGCACTTCTCATTTTCCCTTAGTTGTGAATCTTTATTCCTCTTGGTACTTTTTTCTTGCCCCCAGGCTTGGACCGAGCCTTAGGCAATATTCATCTGAGTGACTGCAAAGGCCTGACTCATCTCAGCAAAGGCAGCATCTACTCTGACATGTGTGACATCCTGAACTTGTGGCTACACAACAAGCCTTTCTTCACTTAGAAGGGTGAACGTAGAGAGGAGCCTTCACCTTTTGTAGCCATCCCTGGCAAATACTGCTCAGAGGACACTATGTGCTTGCAAGTGAGAAATTTAACTTTTAGTTAGGCTACCCCACGTCTGAGCTTCCCATCTAATCAAACAGGTCTTTTGGGGAATATTTCTCTCACCCTAAAATAGGGCAGAGGAACTGTGAAAGCTGTGATCTACGTGCACCTGCTTCTCTTCACGGTGTGTTAAAAAAAAAAAAAAAAAAAAGCCAAGGCAGTTTGCTCAGATACAGACATTTATAGATAGAATGAGGTGATCTCATCCATCAGCATCAGGTTCAGCCACATGGGCCATGTGAGGTGCTCTAGGGCATTGTGGCTGCCCCCAGTTGCCCCCTCTGGAAGGCTCTGGTCCTGTCCTTCATACCAGCCGGTCCTGTGGATCCCTATTCCCTTGGACATCTCCAGTGGCACCTGACACCCACACGTGGGTAAATGAATTGAGTCCTTGGTATCATTAATTTGCACTCCTTCATGCACCTTGCAGGGTTTCTGCTTGAAATAGGAAAGTAATCCTCTTGTCCATGTTTTAAGAACCCATTTTACAAGAGCCTGCTGCAAATACAGGAAATTAGAGTTGGAGCTGAACTTCTGAACCGTGGTCTTTAAAAATAAGGCTTCTTTTACAACATATTGGCAAACAGATCAGCAGCTCATGCAGTCCAGTTGCAGACCAGTTGCAGACCAGTTTATTTGCTTCACAGAGTTTGATTTCCTTGGCAAATGTGGAAACTGGTCTAGGCTAGAAGGGTTTTGCCTGGGGCTGACTGGGTTTGTGATTGTACAGATAACAGACATTTTCAGCATCCTGTAGACCATGGCTGACCTTCATGTGCTTGTTCCTTTCCTTGGCTGACTCAATTAATTTGCTTCACACAGTTGGATTTCCTTGGCAAATGTAGAGACTTTTCCTTCCTTTCACTGCTGCCCCAGCAACCAACATCTGGTGAGTTGTGGGCATCTGCCAGCTGTAGCTGCTGGCAGAGGTCTCTTCTGTGCACATGCCTTGTTGCACTCTCATGTTACAGCTGAACACCTGTGTGGCATAAGACATTCAAGGATTTATGGAAAGCAGGACAATATTTTTGTGGGAAAATGCTTCTGGTTTCAGAACTCTTTTTAATTTTTGATGGGAGAGCTTGAAACAGAGAATTTGGGTGTCTCATGTAGAACATTGAGTGGGGTTTTTCTTTTGTTCCAGAGCACCCTTGCTAGCAAACTGTTTGCATAACTAAAACAACAGGAGTTTGTGACTGCACCAGATTAGGAAACACACAGACCTGTAGGATGAACAGAGCAGATGGAATATCTTGTATATTTTTATAAAATGATCAGTTTATTTCACAATTTAGACTTGATTCTTCATACTGAGTGTAATTTGACCACAGCAAACCTGTAACACAGACCAGAATGCACTGATGTCCTCCTATTTGATGGCGCGTAAACTAAGTTTAAAGATAGCAATCACTCCAGCTAATTGAGAGATAAAAATACAGAGAACCTATGCTGCATTTTAGCAATGCTGGAAACTCTTTCTATTCCTTGTATTATGTCTTCCATTTTCCTGTCAAAATCTGTATTTTTGAATTCTCTTAATATCTAACTGCACAAAACCCCTCACACATTAAGTTACCTTAAAAGAAAAATAGCCTTGTAAACATTTTGCTGGAGGTTTCAAATGGTAATGAGCCAGAGTGAATTTCTTGCTGTGGTCAACCCACGCACCTCTGAGAAGTGCAAACAGCAAGAAGGAAGGGGAATTGCAGAGGATGGTACAAGGTGGTATAATTATCTGTAACGGGCTGGAATTACTGAAGGGAAGATGCAGGCAGGTTGTGAGGGCATTGTTGTGAGCATGGGTTTGATGGGACTGTGGAGCAGATCTCTGGTTTGCTTGAACTAGTGTTTTTATGTTGCAATGGACAACAGAGAACTTTGTTAGAGGACAAGGAATTGCCTGTTAGGAAAAAGTCATGCAGCAACAGATGAGTATGTTTATAGAGTGGCTCTATCAATACAGCCTTCTTTTTGGGTCCCATCCCTGCCCTGTGATAGTTGTATGTCTGGCAACATGGCAGAAGGAGAGCGAGGAGCTGGTTACCACCACTGAAACAGTTAATTTCTCTGTCTGGTGTCTGCCTCACTCCAAAATGCTCTGAAGAGCAAGGTCCACTGATCATTTTAGCTCCTGAGGTCAAAACAGAAATATTGTTGCATGTACAATACAATATACATTCAATGTCCAGTAAATTCAGCTCTCCTAGGAAACCTTAGATTTACTGAAGATGCTCCCTGTGTTGTCCATACACCAGAGATCTTAACTACTCGTTAAAGGAAGAGCTATACCTTAAGAGCACTTTCATGCCAATTGAACTTGATGACCAACCCTTCCCACGCAAAAAAGCTGTAGCATCATTGATCAAGAGTACAATTTCTGTAAGAAAAAGTTCTTGTTCTTTGAGATGTTTTGCTGGTTCGAGGAGATAAGAAAACAAGAAGCCATCTTAATTTCATCTAGGTTTGTTAAATAAAGAGAATTTGTGGCTATTACTAGAGTAAAACAAGTGGTTATGCTCATGCAAAGTTATGTAATATTGGAAAGGACATCTTCAATCTGAAGTCAGATTACACTGAAATCTAATTGCTAATGTAATTCTAGAAGAAATTAAAGCTATTACAGAAGTGATTTCCCACTTGGAAAAGTCTGTGGGAAGCCAGACTTCCCTGCCTCTCATCAGAACTAATGAAACCTTTCAGAGAGGGAATCTTCTCAGGTGATGGGATAATGATAGGAGAGGAGACCTGAAATTCTGCTTTCTGTTCTGTCTGGTTCAAGTCATGGACCTGACCTCCAAGCTTTACTCTCTTAGCTAAAATTAAAGAACCACGAAAGGAGGGTTAAAATAACCCTTATAGGAACTGTGGAACCATGTCACAAGTGGCGTGACGGCACCTGGGGTTGATGGGGAACAAAAGAGGCCGTGGTAGCAAATGCACAGCATCTCCCTCCCTCTCTTCTTTGGGTTAGCAATGGTTATGTATGCAAAGTGGAGCAATTCCCACAGGAAGCTGGAGAGACCTGGGAGAGCCTGGCTGCTGAAGGGGCTTCTACTCCAATCTCTTTGTGCTGTCTCTTTATGCCTTTTTCATTTTAATCAAATGTTTTGTTTCTGTTGAAATTGGTACAGGCATCCCTTAAAAATGGCTCCATTGTGAATTAATCTCATTTTCCTGCCAAAAGTCATTTTAGTGGGACATGCTGGAAAATCCTTTTGCTTGCTGGCAATCCCTCCTTGTGGAAGACCAGCTGCTCACTTCTGCTGAAGAAGGTATCAATTCCTCAAGGGGAATACACTGCAAGGGCCAAGCCTGCCCAAATTCAAGTGCAAAAGCCTAGGAAAGCCACTGGGAAAGAAGAGAAAGATTAAAAGATAAAGATGATTTTTGGCTGCAAGAATGTCTGGCTTTGCCTAAGATATGACTCATGACCTCTTGGCATGTGCAGGGCAGTATCTCTTCTTGGTGATCAACCCATGGTGATTCTTTTGGCTTTTGCTGTTCCTCCTCCCAGTCAGGAGTTCTGACTGACACCCATTTCTCTAGAGGGGGCTGTGAGAAACACACCTGATCAGACTGGCCTCACAGGGACAGAGATGGTTGATGTTTGTCAGGAAATGAGTCAATAATGTACAAAACTGTGAGTACTGCAGACTTATTGGGAGAATTTTTAGATACAGACATCATACAGGCACCAATAAGCTTATGACACCTAATGAGGCAATTTTCTCACCAGGGGGTCTTTCATTCCTTTCATCTAGTGTCTCTATTCCTGGTTGCTCTTCACTTTCTTCTTCCCTCCCCTCTCTTTAGTCAAAATAACCAGAATTAATTTCTTTCCTTTAATATAGATAGTGCTTGTCTTGGGAAAAACCTATTTCATCTGTCTAGGTAATGAACCCTCTGTTAAGAACTATGGTATTTTTAGGAGTTGCTTGCATACATAATCATGCTTTGCATTGCCAGGTATTTTATAGCCCACCAGATTTTCCAGCATTGTTAGACTCTCTTTATTTCTTTACTGATAAATAGGCATATATCTCATTGGCAGAGATGATAAGCTTAGCTGCAGGAGCTACAAGAGTAGAAATCAGAGACCAAGCATGGCTTTTTTTGTACCAGCAGTCCTATTCTCCATCATTCTGCTAATGCTGGTAGAGAGGCTCCAGACTTAAACAGGGGAATTTGAAGAATATAGATTCTAACTGTGTTATGGCAGTAGCTACCCTACACTTAACTCAGTGAATGCTGGACTGCTTTTTTTCCAAGAGGAATTAGCTGAATGAATAAATAGCTGTCTGCCTCTATGAAAATAAGCCCTAATATGCAATTAAAATGAAAGATTTCCCTTCTGAGGGTGTGGGGAGCTGTTAGATAAAATTATAGGAGGACCAGATGCGAAAAGTACAGTTATTTAAGATATTTTAAAATGAGGATAATTAAAAGAAGTGGAACATATAGAGTCTGTCTTTAAAGGGGAATGCATTTGTAAGCCCCCCTGCTAGCATCTGTATCATTAGGGAGAGTGTAAGGACTAGTTATTGTATATGGCAGATAGATGACTAATTACAGAACACACACACACACTTGGATTTCCTTAATATAATAATGAGAATATATTAAGTAGAGGCAGGTAACAGCAGGATCAGTGCTGCAGTATTATTATTATTTATTTCTATTACAGTGCTGCACATAGGAAGGAAATTAAATGGGACTCCCCACTGTGCTGGGTGCTGCATGAGCACAAATTGGGTGATGGACTCCTGCATTTTAAACACCACTCCCTGTAGCCATTTCCTGTGGGGATTAGAGCCCAGCTCTGATGATGTTAGAGCAGGTAGCTTTTTCACTTTAACTTGTGGGAATTAATTTTGCAATAGATATGGCAAAGGTTTGACCAGTTGAGCTCCTGTAGAGCTGAGGGATGTACATGAAAGGGCAGAAGTGGAAGTTGCACTGGACAAGCAGGGTGGTAGCACAGGCATATAAATAGAACTGGATGAAGAGGTTGGATTATTGCAAGAACTGCTTATTTCAGAAGAAAAAAGGAAAACTTATAAAAACAAAATTTCCTGTGTGTCACTGAGATGATGAAATACGTAGCATCATGTCTCCATGGTGTAAGCAGTTTCTAATCCTCAACCATTTGTAGGGACAGGATATGTTTGTTCTCCTGGACAAGAAAGGGATTTGAATGAAGATGAGCTGTGATAGGCAGGAGACTCACATGGTTTTTCCCCATCTCTGTCCTCTGCTTTGGACTACAAAGCCATGTTGTCCTTGGTCTGTGGAAAACCCTGCAGCAGGCAGACTGAGAAGATATTTCAGAGGAACTCCTCTGGTTAATTCACGTTCCCAGCTGCAGCTCTGTCCTATAATCCTTCTTCTGTCACCTGTGCAATGAGACAACACATAGAATCTCAGCTGTGAGGTCAGAAAAATACCAAGAAGCTTGTCTACAACTGAGACATCTGTCAAGGGGAAAAATTTTTGCTTGGTTAGTTAATTTTTGCCTTACAATAGGAAGTCTTAAGTTTTTTGTAGTCTTACTGATTTGCACCCTATTAGGAAGAGTAATAATTAAGAAAGGAAGTAAGGAACATTTAGGTCTTTTTTGTCGCCAGTATTTCTTTCTTCCTAGTGAACACTTGCAGCATTTATTAAACCTGCATTTTGCTTATATAAGAGTCTTTGTTATCAGAATATATTTACAAGCTCAGGATCCTCTTCCCAATACTTACTTGAACTGGATAGAAAGAAAGACATTAAGATAACTATATGCTGATCTTTTTTCAGAATATTTTCCCAGTTTTCTAAGACTTTTGGCTCAGTATTTTCTGGTTTCTTTCCTTTGTAAAGCCCATCTGATTTCTTTCCCATTACATAATGGATTCTACCTACAGTCACCTCTAAACATGGCATGTAATGAATGTTCTCATTTTTTCTTTGCCTTTTTTAACTGGAACTTGCTGGGTTTATTTTATTGTTTTGGTTGAAAAGGCACCTGAAAGTTGTTCATCCTTTCACTGTCTCCACCTGACTTTTGACATCACAGAGCTTTTTCACATCAGTTGTTTCATTTCCAGGCAAACAAATGAAGTAGTTCCTCAAATGAAGACTGAAAGTGTACTTTGGGAACATATGCTATGCTGGAATGAACCGTACCTGTTGGAGATGTTATAGATTTCCTTTGTCAGCAAGTGGAGCGTATATGTAATTGGATTTACTTTGAAAAGTTTGTCTGCAGTAATCAATTTCTTTGGTCGGGAACCAATACTGACTCCCTAAAATGCCTGAGTGACCAGCGTTGCCTGAAGATGCAGTGCTGTTCAATGGAAAGAATTTGGTTGCAGTTTTCTAGTGTGAGAAGCCCTGGGTTATCCAAGATGACTACATTAGGATGACAAAAATGAGATCTGAAGGGACCTAAGCTTTTGGAATCTGCTCTGGACTTTCTCAAGGCCAGATCAGATAACCCAGGATATTTCAGGTGACATTTTCTGCCTCCTTTTAGCAGAGTGATTCTGCTCAACACCACTGAAAGGTAACCCTTCTTTATGAAGCTGCACATATGAGGAATTAGGCACTGGCCTTTAGATACTTCAGCTTAAGAAAGTTGTTGCTATGATTTTCACTAACAATGATAATTTTTATCCTCATCTATATGAGTAAAAAGGGAGCTCCAGATGTGCTGTAAGCAACTTTTTAATGAATCCACATTTGGTTAGCATTATTGGCATTTCTCTGGATATTCTTGTGTGGCTTTATTTGTGTGTTCTAATTAAAAGAACTTAGAAGCTTTTGGATGTCTTCTTTATTTATGCATTTTTTAATTAGAAAATTCAATAGTTAAGAATTGGGGCATGTGAAGATACAGCCATTTCATCCCCTGCTGTGATCTTCTTATATGTACCGAATTAATTGATATCAAGCCAAGTTAGAACTTGGATAAAAATGCCATTAGGGATTAATCCTGGGTGTATTTGCAGGTCAGGCTGATGATTTAACATGTGTCAGCTGGACGAGACTGCTGAGTCTTGCAATTCTTCTTGTTTTGCCATGCCAGGCATCCTTATCCTGGAGATACACACTCACTAAGTACCCTGTGGTGCATTTTCCAGAAGAGGAGGTTTTGGTTTGGATGGTGTGGCCCATTTCCAAAGGCCTTGTGGCTTCTGGAGTCACAACCATACCGGTGTCAGTGGGGCAGTTGTGCCCTCATTTGTCACTTCCAAGGCCAAATCCTCTGGGGCCAAGGGAACTCTTTTGGCTGAAATGGACATACAACCATCCAGTCTAGTTGGGTTCCACAGATCTCCTCACAGGGGCCATACTCAACTCCCTACAAATAAGTCATCATGTAAATCACCTGGATCCTTGGGAGAAGTTCTTTTTAAAACCACGCCTATGATGTCATTTTCTTACAGAAGACCCCTGTGCCCCAGTTTGTAGTTGTTGGAATGAGAAACTGCTTGCAGAGGTGATTTGGACACTTGGATGAGTGAACCTTATGAACAGTTCTCTCTGTTATTGTTTGTCTGGAAAGAACAAAGATGTGGACAAAAGACTTGGCCAGTTGAATACCCATTTTCTGTTGGAAGTAAATGAGTGTTCAACCAGCTGTTTGGATGGTTGGAAGAGTAAAAAAGGGGAAAAGGGCTGGGGACTCCCACAGGTTCCTAACCTGTTCAGTTCCTCAACCTTTTCCTTCACTTGCAGTCTGTGGAAAAGAAACACGTGAAGGACAGCATAACTCCACAGCAGTTTTCCTGCAGAGACCCCAAACGAAGTTTTTCACCTTACCTTGTGCTACCTCTGAAAACAAGGACAAAAGCCATTGTTTCTGGAGAAGCCAGGATTTTCATCTGCATTCTCCTGACAATGACTCTGTGTAGCACAAATCAGAAATTATACAAGAGGAATGCTTTGATACTCTGCTATTTATATGTATGCAATGCTAAATGAATTAGAAGCTATACGTAGATGATTATAACATGTCAGCATTTTGGAAATGATAGAAGTAAATGACACCCTTGCTCACAGTCACAATACAAAGGCAAAGGCTTGAACATGCAAAAAACAAGTGGGGTCCCTATTTTCACATGAGGAAAGGAGACTCAGAATAAAGCCCATTGAGGCAAACTCTGCATCATGATTACTGCTGCTGTATCTCTGTCTTGTAGAGCTGTGGAATTATGTGGAGAAGGACTTGATTGCAAATATTGTTTACTGTCAGATTCTTGCTCCCTGGTATAATTCTGCTTGAGTATCTTCTGAGTTCTGCCTTTGGTCAGCTCTTCGTGCCATTAAATAAACAGTAAATCAAAGTAATCTCCCCCACATTGACATATAAGTAAAAATGAAAACTGAAGTTGATCAGAAATTCATGGTCAGGTTTATCACCTGTGTTAAGACCACCAGTTTGCACCAGTTGAGAATCTGATCTTAGCACTTTTTTTTTGTTGTTGCCTACATTAGATTAGAAACACCTTTCTTAAAGCCTCTGTAAACATGTGTTCTTTAATTCTATTTTAAATTCTCAGTGGACTAAGAATGTGTCTAATTTACCCCTGCATAACGTGCCTAAAAGAATGCTCTTCAGTGCTGAAACACTTTATAGAGCATCTTTAAAACCCTTTATGGAGACACTAATGGAATTTTCCTGCTTTCTACCCAGCATTCCACTTTCTAAAAACTTAAAAAATATACCAGACAGCATAATGCAGAATATGAGTTTTTTAACATCAGGCATCTTTCCTCTCCTTCCCTTTCCCCATGTCAAACAATTTTCTTTTTAAATGTTTCAAAATTTGCAGCTGTACAACTGTAACAGGATGTCCTTAGCTATGGGAAGGCATCTATATGCTTTCTGACTCAAAATGTTTTAATTCAATTTTAGTGTACACTTGATGTGATGAATTCAAGCTATGTAACTATTGAATGAGCACTGGGGAAGATGGATAGAGAAGGGGAAAAGTAATGTGTCATTTGATGACACATTTTCTTCCACCCTATCTCAATGTCAAGGACATGAAAGGGAATGAATTAGTTTGAACAAATATACTTAGACACTTGTATTCCGTTATCTATTGCATTGGAACCAGTCTGAAATCAGACTGTCAGGGATGCATTTGGATACTGAACTGAAGATTTACAGGGAAGAGGCAGCAGCTAAGGGAGAAGTATGAAAAATGAAGCTCTGGGTGACCTCTCCCCAGTGTTTTATATTCCTTGGAGCTACCAGTGCTGCATCTATCCAGGTTTCCTTTGAGACAATTACAGATGAAGGATGATCCCAAGACAAGAATGCTGCCACCAGCCAGGGAAGTCCTGCAGCCTGCTCTTTCTTCTGTCACAAAATTTCTGTGTGATCTTGGGCTAACCACACAACAAGGCTTGAGGCCCCCAGCACGAATGTGTCAGCTCCAGCCCCAGGAAGTGGCTGGTAGAATCAAAACCAATGTTTTGTGCACTGTCACCACTGAACAGTCATCTGTGATGCCATGGTAAATAGTAGCGGTGAATAATCTGACAGTGCAGATTATAATATTTTGTCAAAATAGTCATCCATTGGTTTTAAAACAAAACTGCCAGAGATATAGTTAAATTCATCCTGATTTATTAATGATTCAACAGCACACTTCAGTAATAATAAGTGAGGGTACAGACCACATATTTCATCCTTTGAGGGAGTGGGGTCTAAATTCTGATTCAAGGAAGACTCTGGTTGTTTAATATTCATCTTTAGAACTTAGTGCTGCTATAAATCCTTCCTGTGTTGGTTAGTTAAATGGTATTTTATATTCCTGATGTATTGATTAAGAGACTAAATTAAAAAGCTTCTGTTAGATTAGCATTTTCTTCTGGGAGCAGTTAAGCAGTGATGGCTGCGTGACCTCTTCTGGAGATGCCGGGGACCCCCCATCGGTCTGCAAAGGCAGACTTGTGATTGTGATGGATGTGCAGTGAATGCAGGAGCCTGCCATGTGTGCCTCACAAAGTTTGTAGGGAAAAGCTTCATAAGAGGGAAAACGCAGTAGGGTAAAAGCATTAATCTGTACAGTTCCTGCTTTCAGAGGGTTGGGGAAATCAGCCATGATATAGTAGAGATCTCCTGGCAGTAATGTAGGACCACTGTCAAGATAATCTGAACAGTTTTTTCCTCTTTGAATTGCACTGATTGCCTTTCTGAATATGATGAGGCTTTACCTGTGTTTTGCAAAGTGCTTTGCAGTCCTTCTCTGAGATGTACTAAACTCCTCATATTTCCAGGACATACTGTTGCTTGGTAAAGATCTGTCCTTTTGCTGGCAACAACTTTCACTCATGGCCTCTGTTCACCAACCGCAGAAGTGACCTGGTTCGAATCCATGCTTGGCTCAGACCCTGCTTTCTCAGGGATTATTTTCCATACCATGTCCAGGAATTGTTTTGAATGAGGTGCCTCTTGACTTTCTGAATCTGTTGGGCTTTTTTTGTTGTTGTTCTGTTTTGTTACATTAGCAGGGATGGACGGGAGTTTTGAACAAATCTGTTCACAGCAAACAAGTTTTGCTGCTGTTGTTCCTCAACTTGCAGCCAGGAGACGTTGCTGGGAAAGCACCTCTGCCAAGATGCCAGTGGACATGCAAACAATATCCAAATAGAGGATATCCAAATAGAGGATATCCAATATCCAAACAAAGCCTCTCATTGTAGCTGTCAGGAATCATTTTTATTCATGTGAATAAAGGAGGCTGAGGAGAGACCTTATGACTGTCTACAACTCCCTGTGAAAGGAGGCTGTAGCCAGGTTGGGGTCAGTCTCTTCTCCCAGGTAGCAATTAACAGGTTGAGAGGAAATGTCCTCAAGTTGCACCAGGGGAGGTTTTAGATAGGGCATTGGGAAAAATTTCCTCACTGAAAAGGCGGTCACACATTGCACAAGCTGTCCAGGGAAGTGGTGGAATTACAGCCCCTTGGAAGTGTTCAAAAATATAAAGATGTGGTGCCTGGAGACAGGGTGGGTTGTGGCAGCATGGCAGTGTAGGGTTGATGATTGGACTCAGTGACCTTGGAGGTCTTCTCCATCCTTAATGATTCTACAGTTCTATGAATTGGGATATTAACTGGACTGAACATGTCATAAATTTCCCCTCCCTTTCTCTATACCTCAAGGTGTATCCCATGAGCCAAATTTGTCACTCCACATAATTCTTTCAAAGATATTCCCATAGGTAAACCCAAACCAAATTGTTCCCTGTCCAAAACCAATTGTTTTTCTTTTAAAAAGAATAAATATCTAATATCTGAGTGTATCTTGTGTACTAAGCAGATAACCACAGTAATAGAAACTCTGTTTTTTTTGTCCGGAAGAAAATTACAGACTTGTAACTGTGAAATACCACACTCCTGACCAAAAATAATAAAATAAATAAATAATAATTAAAAAGGCTGAGATCTCCGAAGTGGATTCAGATTTTAGGTATATACTATATTCAGTGGACATGTATTTGAATCTTTGAGTTTGCTTTGGAAATTTCATCCTCAGAATGTGTGCTGTGCCTCTTACATGTCTGTGCAGAGGGCTCCCTTTCGGGGAGAGATGTGTTTCAGGTGCTGCGTGTTGTTGAAATGTTGAAATTTGATGAGTGTGTAAGGATAGGAGAAAGCAGATATAAATCATCACAAAAGGAGGAGTCCATAACAGACGTGTGATGCCTTTGCAGCCAATAATGTGGCTACAAAATGTGGTCACTTTGTGACCTGCTTTGCCTTAAACTACAACCCTTGCCCCTTGGCAGCTCTCCGTGTGCGTTGGGTATAAGGTGAGGATGGAGAATGAGTCTCTGAACACAAATACAGCAGAGAATTCCTCACCATTAAGATGCAAATATGTAGGCAGGAAGGCTTTCTTGGGTCCTTATAATTGTAGTTATCTACCAAGCCAAAAAACAGGGACAAAGCATACCTGAGGAGAACTTGGGTTACTTGAAGGCCATATTTTTTCAAGTAAAAATGACTAAAATGTTTTTATGTATTTAATTTTTCCAGTGTCTGGAAGATAAAGACTGAAAAATTACACGTATTCATCCAGAAAAACCCTTTACTCTGCAAAGGCTGTATTTAACAGCTTACAGTTTGATAACTTCTCTCTCTCCCTCTCTCTCTCTCTCTCTCTGGGCTAGTTATGCCATCAGATACCTTTCTATACCTCCCCTGATGGTGTCAGCATCTCTTACATAGGGGAACAGTTTTGTCAAGATAAAATATATGGTATTTTAGCAGCACCATTGTGTTCTAAAGAAGTTCACAGCACTGTCTTGGATTCTCCCCCCCCACCATGCACTGCTTCAGCAGCAGCTGTGGAATATAATGGATGAATTTGCTGCTGCAGGGAAAACTACTCGAGCATACAGCTGGGATTGCCTCTTCCCTGAGGCCCCATTGCCCCACCTCAGGCTCCCTCCTGCCTTTGACAACCAGACATCTGCTCTTGCTGCTTCCCATAGCACCGTCACACCTCTATCTGTCCCATTAAACTCGCTGTGTTTGCAAAGATTTATTTCATTCTTCTTGCTCAGGTTCACTTTTCATGCAGACAGCTCAGTGTTTGCAGACTTTCATAGATGTCTGCACTGGGGTGAGGTGCACTGAGAGATTCCCTCACTTGCCCCATTATAATTTTCTGAGTTGGGAGAGGTAATTCAAAGTCTGTGTTTCGACAGTTTTTTTCTGTGCTGAGTTCTGTGTTATTCTGAAGACACTGTTATTTGTCCCAAGACATCTGAGAAAGCACTTTACCTCTATACAGTTTTTATTGTGATGAATTTTCCCATGTGTTTCATGTCAGCTATTATGCCAGATAAATTGTCTGAGGACTTTGTTGTTCCTGTTAGGGGCAAATGCTGAAGTTACCTCAGTGGCATAACTTGATTTGCTGAGGAAGCTGGTAAGAATTGGAGTTGTGTCTATTACTGGGATCATCCATCCTCTTTAATTTTGTGAGGCAGTAGCTTTTCGTTGTTAGCCTGTTATATAAAAGTATGTACGCCAAGGAGGTTGCCTTGTTGTAGACTACAATAGGACATTTAAAGACCACTTGAATTTTGTGGAAATAGAAAGCAGACTTCAGGAACAGCATATAGCTTCAAGTGAAAGCTAGTGACTTTAGAGGTTTTAGCCTTTCAGAGCTCTCTTCTTGTGAGGAGGTTTTGTTGTTTTTCTGCTGATTAGCAGTGGAAGCTAATGATAAAGAATAGCAGGAAATTATGGGAAAGCCTGACTTTCATGGAAAAGCATTAACAGACGTGAAGGTCCATCCCCACAGTGAGGTATTAATAGGCAAGATGGTCCATCCCATCCCTAAAGCTGTGGGGAAAGTGTTGAAATGCATTAGGACAAAAGGTTGGAGGGAATCAGACTGAGATGAGGGGGTGTGATAATGACAACAAAGAGGCTGATTTCATTGTACAAAATCTAAATATGGTTAAACATAAAAATAGATGAAAAAAATTGTCTAAGCAATGGTATTCTTTCTTATCAATCTTGTATATGCTTGCAATCATCACAGCGTTTTTATATTTATTTTCCTTTCTTTTTACGTTGTTCTTTTGCTCTAGTCCATCTACTTTTCAAGCTGAGCCAGTTTCTGGTGTCTCTGCTTTGCAGCAGTTGCATTATTCCTTTATTTTATTAGAAAACAGGCACACAAGTGCAGAGATGGGAACAAACATTTTAGCAGGGTGTGTTACAATAGGCCAAAAGTTTTTAAACTGAAGGAGGATAGACTTAGCTTAGGTGAAAAGAACGACAGTTTTTACGATGAGGGTGGCAAAATCCTGGATCAGGTTGCCCAGAGAGGTGGTGGCTGCCCCATCCCTGGAAACATTCAAGGTCAGGCTGGGTGGGGCTCTGAGCAGCCTGGTCTAGTGGAATATATCCCTGCCCATGGCAGGGGAGTTGGAATAGATGGCCTTTAAATGTCCCTTCCAACCCAAACCATTCTGTAATTCTAAGATGCTTGAGATGGACAGCACTGGACTTTGCCATAGACACGGGCCCTGCTGCTCCCCTGTCAGAAGGTGCAAGTCTGACTCGCAAATACTGCAAAAGGAGGATGCAAAGTGAATGCATGATCTGGTGAAAGAAAAAGAAACCAAACCCCTGCAATCATATAAAGCATCAATGTGGAACTCTAATGCCTTGGAAACCAAAGTTAACAACATTAATGGGATCCAGCTGATGGCTCTTCTTCAACACCTGCCCTGGGCTACACAAGGGAACCTTCTCTCCCCTGCCCTGGTGAAAGTAAATCTGAATGTCACCTTTTGCTTTCTCTTGCCTCATGCCTCTCTCTCTTCATAGCTCTCCTTTCAGTGCAGGCCTAACCCAATTCTGCTTAGTTTGTAAAGCTGACAGGATCACCGCTCAAGGTGCTAAGTTTGTAAGGTGCATTCATTTTTCATTTCAAATTCTGCCTCTCAAGCTATCTATAGTTTGGTGTTTAGACGGCAAATAAAGCTGTAGCTGGTGAGCTGAGCAGAAAAAAGAGATGATAAATGAGTTAATACTGAGTTTGTCACAAGGCAATTTGCTGTATGAATTAAAACACAAATTGGCCCATGGGTTTAGGGTATACAAGCCCTGCTACAAAATATGTTAGTGCAGAAATCTGATGATAGTGTGTTTGAAGGTCTATTTTTCTTCAAGCTGGGCAACTTGGCTGTCCTCTCCCTCTGGCACAAAGTCAAAAGAATAGAGGAGAACACTATGCTCATATGAGTGATGCTTTAAAAGGGGAGTGCCATGCATGCATTAAATTAATCTCTTCAGGTCAGGGGAGCTGTCTGCTTAGCAGCATGTGTCCATAAAGTATTATGTATTTGTGGTCCCATTTCCTGAGGTCTAATGTATTGTTATGTTAAATGGTGCTCTTAGCTGGCCTCCTCTCCTTTTGGAAGTCACAGGGACCATTGCTGTTAATTAAAGTAATACCTGACCCCATGCTAGAGAGCAGGACGTGTGCCATGAGAACAGTACGCTCCTACCACTCTAAACAGCTCCTGTCACGAGAAACTAAGGACAACCTGGACCTGTAGGAGAAAGGACTTAACATGGAAAAAGAGGAGGTCATGTAGTAAATGCCACATTAATCTCCATTTTTATTTTAATTTGATGTAGTGCAACCATATTGCCCTGGTCTAAGAGAGCAGCTCACCTTACACTCCCTCTCTTGCAGCCTGCAGATATCAGGTCTGGGTTCATGAGGTTTGTGTTCCATCACAGCATCCCTCCTTCTCAGAGGCTGGGCCTCTGTAGGCTGCACTTTTCAGACATGGTCTGTCTTCACTTGGTGACTAAAAGTCTTTTACTTCCTGTGACAACCTTTTCAAAACAAATCATTTGCTTCTCACCCACTGCAAACTGAGTAACAAGGAAAGGAGCACACACCTGTGTGTATATTTGCCTAATGCAAACCATAAATGTCCTAATCAATTCTCATAAATCCCAGTCAAGTAACCTCCATCTCAATGCATGAGACTATGTAATGGCATATTCTTCCCTCTTTTACATATCTTGTGGGCTCCATGTGCCTTCAGAGCATCTACCAACACTAAAATCTTTTCAGCACAGGAGAGCTGCCATCAAAGATTCCCTAGATCCCTGCTGTAAGCTTGGGAGGAGCAGACTGTGAAGGAGAGCAAGTAGCTTTCCATGAACTACACCAACTCCCCCTTACTTCCCCCTCACCCCCTTCATTTTCAAGGGAATTTATGGTTGTTAATTTAATTTTGCCATGTTACTTTTCTTTTATTTTGGTTAAAATTTACCAGCCATCTTGGGCAGTAATGCACGCAGATAAATTAAAATGCTTTTAGGACTGATAACAATAATATGCAGAACTTCCTCAGTCTCCCGGCTGCCTGTGAGTTACCAAGCATGTTACTAGTTGTGGCTCATTTATCTTTCCTAACCTGCCATAAGTTCATGGAATACTCCCTTTATCTCACAGAGGGGAAGCTGAAACAAGGTGGTTAAAACCTGGATGTTCAAAGGTATGTAGGGGAAATGGGATCCAGAGGAAAGCAGGCACTTCAGCTGTGAGATTCTTAACTAAACTGGAAGTTCTGGGCTTATGGGACTTAAAGTCATGCAAGAATGGCTGTGGGAGAGCAGGGACCTTAGCCCAAGGTTCTGTATGCTCAGATAAACACTTTGTAATGATCCCAGATTTCACTGTATGCAGTTATGCACAGGGAAAGGTAAGTAGCTAAATATTCTTTTCTCCTGAGTGAGTTGGTGAGCAGTTTTGCCCTTGTCAGCTGCAAATGTGAAGATTAAGCCCACAGAAAGAGGTGGTGCTTTGCTATATGTCACCCTGAGAAGTTTCCTAAGAAGCAGATTATAGAAAGAGGCTTTCCTGCCTTGAAAGGCTGGTGTCAGCTGTAGTTTTTACCTGCTATTGGGGTGTTTCTGAAATCTCTAAAAAATTGCCTGAAAGTGTCAAAGATCTGAGATCTTAATTTCTGTGATCCTCCTGGAGTCTGTGTTGAATTCTCCCACAGTTCTAACTATGCTAAACTTCGTCCTTCCTCTGCTTCTCCTACTGTGCTACAGTGATTGGCATTCAGCCAGTTCCCCATGCCACTGAACAAGTGCCAGAGCCCAGAAAGATTCATCCCCTTGGCTCCTGAACCTTGACACTGCTATTTGTTTGCAAGCTCTCAAAAGCAGAAAGACAATTGTTAGTGTTCTCAGAGCCTCTCATTTTTTTACAAACACAGGAAGAGGGTAAGAGGGGAAGGAGCTCTGCCTTACTTCTGGAAGGGCTGGACATTAGGGCTGTGAATCCTAGTTCTTTAAAACATAATTTGTATAACAACAAGATTACCTGGTTAGCTAGATGGCTGCCCATGCCCACACCTGATTCTGTCTGAGCCTTGAATCTTACCTTTGTTTAAGAGTGGTAAGTTGTACCTTGACCAAGGTGTTCCTCTTTCATGAGCTGTGTGACACTTGGTGCTTGGGATTCAGCAGAAGGAAAGTCAAGCACTGGGTTATTTCAGCTGAAATCTGTGGGAACTATTGACAGGATTTATGGAGCTGAAGTTACTGATGAGTGAAAATTTATGAAAACCAATTTTTTTAGTTATAATTGGCTTGGGTTCTATGATCCTGATTAGAATGACCAGGCAGGAGATTCCTGGAAGTGATCAAATTGTGTTTAGATAAGACACTTGTAAAAAGAAATTATTTTTGCAGGTGCAGAATTGATTATATTGGACAGTCTTTTTAGTGTATTTATTTTGGAGATTTTTTTTTTAATGATATATAAGTAGTGATAAACTATGTTTGCTGGGGTGTTCACAAGAACCACAGGCCAGCTGGAATATAGGAACTGAGCAGAAGAGCCTTACCCAAACCGGATGAAGGTGTCATTGCAAGGATATTCACAACAGACTCCCATCATCAGTGGCAACAAGCAAGTATCTCTGTTTGAGAGATTTGATTCCTCACAGGAGTGCTATCCTTTGCCAAGATCCCAATAAACCAGTTCTTCTCTTTGACAAACACTCTGTTCATGAGTGTCTGTGTAACAAACTGTGGATAGAAATGCCACAAAAATGTTAAGTATTCAGAAATATCAATCCATGGGCATAACAAACTGGGCTCTCAAAGTTGACGGTGTGTCTAGCAATATCTCCCTCAACACTGGTTCCTCATGTTTAAAATGGGGATATTAATGCTCTTGAAGTCTTATGAAAATAGGTCCCTCTTGGAGTCTTGACAAAAATGGTACAGAGTTACCATTAAACAATGGCATTAAATTTGGAGTTTTGAACAGCTACCTGGTCAGTGCATATCATGTTTATGTGCAATGAATGAGATCGGAGCCCAGTGGGAAAACTAGTCTGTAATTATGTCCTTAAAGGCTATCATAGTGCCCATGAAGTAGGAATAAAAAGGAATGGAAGGTTAAATAGCTGTTACATTTTTTTGATATTTTCTTGACAGTTGAATGCTTTGACCCTAAATGTTGCTATTGTGTCTCATACATTTCTGGCCATGAGTGGTAATAAATATCGGTTCATTAGGGCCAAAAAGCTCATTTACAATATCCCCTTAGAGCTTCTTGATGGAATAGTTTGTGTCCCATGAGAGTGGCTTTATAAGAACTGGAACATTTCTTTTTCTTTTCACAAAGCTTTACCATGACACATGCAATAACAAATACTGTGCTACAACAGTATGTGTTTGTGTTTACTCTGCTTGAGACTCCCCATCAACCCTCACCACTGTTAATAATCCTGTCATCGAAGTTGAGATTGCCATGGGAAGCATATAGGCAAAGTTAAACAAACAAAGTGAGGGACTAAAGAAAAATAAGCAAATTGCATCGTGGAAATCTGTGTCCCTGCTGTGTGCTAAGAGCATACCAGCATATGGAAGAATTGCCAAGAAAGGGATTAGGGAACTTCAGAGTTCCTTAGAGAGGAACCAGGGCAGGCAGACCTCGCTAAAATAGAGATTGTTTTTCCTTGCAGATCAAGATCATTTCTTTCTCTGAACTTGTTTCTAGCTTCCTTCATTCAGTGTGACTCTGAGTGTCTTGATGTATTTCTGTGTTTCTGTCTGGGCCACTCCATGCTTTTAAAGTTACTTCAGCAGCAATTCATCTGAGCTGGTATCTCTGCAATGGCTGAGGTAAAAACAAACCAAAAAAAACCCAGACAGTAAAAACCCAACACAGAAAGTGGTGCTAGTGTCAAGTTTGATTTAAGAATCAAGTGAAGATTGATCTTGAGCAGGCAAGAATCATTCCATAGTCTGTAAGCTGACTGTTACTGTGAGAAAAGGTGGAAACATCTCACATATTAATGAGCATCTTAGAGTTGTGGAGTTCAGGATTAACAATGAGATATTTGTAGGTGCCACTGCATTAGTGGTGAGTTACAGCTTGCCTGTGTTTTACAATTAATCCTGTAAGGCAGGAGGGGATGTATTGTCATTGCTGTGTAATTATGTTACAGAGGTTCTTTCATTAAACTCTGTACAATGGCAGCTGAGCAGTTCTTGTCCTGCAGCAGGTGCTGTGTGAAACACAGTAGTGAACCTGCTTTTCAGGCACAGATCAGGCAACCAGCAGGAATGTGCATTCCTGCATGTGCAACACAGCTGTAGTAGGAGTGAAGAACATCTCAGAGAAAGTCACTTCTTTGCTTCAGGCTGTTTCTGACTCTGGTTTGCTCTCTTTTCACCCCAGAGAAGAAGGCTACAGAGAAATTAAAATATGTCAGACATGTTAAAAGTGATGTATCTTTGGGCGAGATATCTCTGAGGCTGTTGATGCTCTTTGCCCATCATCAATCACATAATGGGAATAAGACCTGGCTGGGCACCACCTTTGACTCCACTGTTGTGTTTAGACCCAGCAGCTAGGTGCGTTGCATGTGTGGTCATACTGTTTTCCAGAGATGCCTGGCTAGAAGTAGGTTCACATTCTAAAGCTCCACGTTACTGGCTTGATAGAGGCAGTTTTCTGAGTGATGTGTTCAAGATTGATGCTGAAATGCCAGCCAATACAGGTAAGTACCTGGCCCTCAGTCAGGTTACCCCTGGGCTTTTCCACTGTCCTCTGCAAACACCAATCATAGAATCATAGAATGGTTTGGGTTGGAAGGGATCTTAAAGATCATCCAATTCCAACCCCCCTGCCATGAGCAGGGACACCTTCCACTCGACCCAGTTGTTCAAAGCCCTATTGAGCCTGGCCTTGAGCACTTCCAGGGATGGGGCATCCACAGCTTTTCTGGGCAACCTGTGCCAGGGCCTCACCACCCTCACAGTGTAAAGAATTTCTCCGTAATATCAAATATAAGCTTACAGTCTTTCAATTCGAAGCCATTCCCCCATGTCACTACATGCCCTTGTAAATAGTACCTCCCTGGCTTTCTTGCATCACCAGAAATAAACTGATTTTCACTTATCTGAACTAGGTTTGCTTGTTAGGATGAGTGCTGAGGAACAGGAAGGCTGTTTGCTATCTAGAAAGAGAAGGGCTGGGCAGCTACAGACTTTTGACCCTGCTTTGCATGTTGGCTCCTTATGAGTGCAGCAAAAGGAACAAAGCCAAGGAGAATGAGCTGTCTGACACTGCATGTTCCCATCACCCTTTATCTGAGCAGGTTGAAACCTGCCAGTTATAGCCAAAAGTCAGAACAAGCTTCCTAGCCAGAGCTGTGCATTTTAATTAGCTGCTGTGCACTTGGTGGCTGAGCAGTGACATAAAGCAGCTTTCTTAGCTGGGTTTTAAAAAGATGACAGTTTATGGGAAGGAATCTCCCATTTTAGCAATTTTCATTGTCTGAGCGCAGGTGCAGACTGTCTGCAGGCAACTATTTCTTACGGCAGGAACATTAAATTTTGTATTTGCCAGATCTCAGGATACTGCTTACCAATATTGTTCTGTTGAAGCCAGGAGTTGTTTTGATTTATCTCAGCAGCAGATACATATTGGCTCAGGAAAATGGGGGGGAAGGAAATTAAAAGAAAAGAGACAACCAGGAAAGGGCAAAATAAAGGGCAAACTTGGGCAGTTTGTTGCTTTAATGAACTTCACTTTTTAACCCACAGAATGTTATTTTGGCCCCATTTGTACTGCTGTAGCTGGGCTGTGCTAGCTTGCAGGAGGTCATGAAAAAATCTTTGGCTAAGCTTGGTGAAGCTGATGAAAAGGTTTGCTTTATTTTAGTGAGTCTGAGAGTAGACACAGCACCACTGGATGTTTTCTAAGAAATAGAGACCCTTATCAATTTTTCCTCCTGCTGTGCAGGGGAGATGTCTTAGGGCTGTTGTTGCCTTTGTTCCATCATGATGCTCCTCTGACAGTCTCAGTGCTGTCAGAGCCTTCTTGCAAGGGAGGATTCCAGCTCCGGAAAGTGATTCCCGTTTCTTTTATTTTTAGCATCAAGATGTCTTTTATTCTGGCTGAAGGACAAAATCCCTTTTCACAGGGGCTGCTTGAACAGCAGAAATGAGTGGCTATTAAAAGAAGGCTTACTGTAAAATAGGATAATAACCTAGTTATTTTGCATTTCTAAGTCATTCTTGAATAGATATTTCCTTTCCTACAATGTACACCAATTAAAAGCAACTGAGCAATAAAAAAAGCAGTCTGTGCAATAATCTGACAAAGAATCATGAGCTGTGAAATGAATTATTTTGTTGCATTAATGTGAGGATCCATAGCAAATTCTTACAAAGCAGATTTTGTCCTCTACTATTGCTACAAATGTCCTTTAAGTCTTAGAAATATCTTGCGTATTTTAATGTCTTTGATGTACAAATAAACATAGGTGACCCTTTAGGTTTCAAAGACGACTGCTCTTCTTGCCTGTCCCCTGAATGCTCCTTGAATGTCCTTCATATTTCTACTTGTGCACAGGTCCAAGGGCTGTGCAAGGCTTTCTTATCCCTGATGCATTTGATGAGATTATTGACAATATATGAATATTCCTCCAGAGGTGGGGGATGTTCTCTGGAGGACAAAACGGTGAATAGGATAAGGGCAGTGTAATATTCTCTATCAATGCCTAATAGTTAAGAATGGTTCATTTCAGTACCCCTGAGGTTAACGGGGAGGTTGGGACAACCCTCAGTCAAGCTGTTTAGCAAATATCGCCAAAACCCTGCTGTAACTGCATTGCAGATTTGGATGCTAGAGTGGAAGAGGACAGATGAAGCTTGTAAACAGACAAGGCACTCATTATACTAACTTGATTGTAGCTAATTAAAAAGGGATATTAGCTGATTGGATTACAGGGGATGGAGCAGAATGACCCTTTGTTCATGCCTGTGCTTGCATCAGTAGGATCCTCTGCTCCATCCAAGAGCGCGTCTGTATTATCCCCGTTCTCATTTCTTCTCTCCTGCTTTCAGGGGCAGCTGCTCCCTCACGGTCTGCTCTCCAGAGCACCATGCCAAACACCCCAGCAGCTGATGTGCCAGGCCAGCTCGTGCTCCTGTGGCTCTGCTGTCAGGCCGTGGCAGGGAGAAGCTGCCACAGCGCTGCAGTGCTCGCCGAGTGCTTGGTGGGTGTGCGGTCTGCTGGCTGCTCTCCACGGAGCTTGGAACAGACACTCAGGGAACCACATCCGGCACCTACCGACACCACGCTGAGCAGGGCCCTTATTTCTTCCATGTTGCTTGACAACCTCAGTTTCCATGAACAGAATCTTATGCCTCGTCCCTGGAAGTGTTCAAGGCCAGGCTGGATGGGGCTTTGAGCAGCCTGGTCTGGTGGAAGGTGCCCATGCCCTTGGCAGGGAGCTTGGAACTAGATGTGCTTTAAGGTCCTTTCCAACCCAAACCATTCTGTGATTCTATGAAGTTTCTTGTACAAACCTTAAAGAATAATTAGATTGAAGTATTTTGCACCTACCAGGTGTGAGACAACACAGACTCTTACTGTCATTCAGGTAAGAAAAGTAGCAATTGCGGAATATAGATTTTGCAACTAAATATGGCCAAGGCTGAAACAAAGCCTCACATTTCTATTTTAGTCCTTCATACAAAAAAGAGGATACCATTGCATGGTCTTTTTAGTTCTTGACCTGCAAAACCACAGCTCTTAGAAATGCAGTCTTAGCTGTGTACTTATTCTTTTGCCTTCGGCAGGACTGAGGATGTTATGATTTGTCATGGTCGCCTTGTGTTTTAAATTCAGAGCAGAATGGCAGACAAACAGAACTGCCAGAGCAGGCAGCAGTATTAAGAAGCCTGAAGAGAGACTTGCATATGTGCTGGATAAGGAGAGAGGAGTGTGAGGTGTTTTTCTGAAAAGAGGTGAGCCAAGGGAGCCTCTTTCCAGATTTTCTAGCTGGCCATGCCCCTCTCATTCTGTTAAAAAGCAGACATTGAATCACAGTGTTGACACTAGAAGCTGTTCAGTTCAATGATCATTTGAAAATTCAGTGACCACCAAACTTTCAAAGGAAAGAGGTACTCTATGAAAAAAACTTTTGCCACAGCTTATTTATTGAGGAACCAGCATTTCCTGGACTGGAACCACACCATGGCTGATTCACTGTGCATAATCATTTGTTAAAAGTATTATGTTTACCCCATTTGGGGTCTGTGTCCATTAAAGTCACAGAACATAATTGCAGAGCTCATCTCACCTGTCTGTAGCTCTTTGATAGGTAGGTCCCCGATCTGCACTGCTCATCGAGGCTCATGGAATAACCATGGACAAAGCCCAGTGCTTTTGGAGGGCTGTAATATCAAGAGAGATGTCTAACACAGTTGAACGGTTGATCCTCTCATGGAGATGCCTTTCTCCATAAGCTGCAATTAATGGCATATAAGGACACTTTTAGAGATCCAGGGTATATTTGCTTGACAAAATCTTTAGGTATCTATGATGTGGGTATCTGCATCTGAGATTTAATTGAGGCTTTTGTTATAGTCAGTGCGGGTAAGGTGTGACAATCATCTGATCTCTTCTTGAGATCACTTCATCATGTATGAAGATTATTCCTATAACTCATAGATTATATGAATAATAACACTCATTTAAGTTGAATCTCAGCCTAACTTCCATTGAACACCCTGGTTAGATCTCTGTTGACCACAGGGAAGCCTTTGGTAACTTGCTCAGATGCAGACATCTACATTTATAGATCTTCCTGTGGAGTAAGAGGAATGCTATCTCACCACTGATCTGAAGTTTCTTATCAGGCAAACTGTTGATCACCCTGTAGGGAAACAGTTTGGATTACCATTTCCCCATTGAGAGGCAGAATGATTGTCAAAGTACCTGCAAACATGAGGATGCAGAACCATGATTTGTAGTTTTTAGATTAAAAATATACTATTCATTACTACTTGGTAGTTACCTAAATATGCCTAGGAAGTTTAATTTCATCAGAGGTCTGGAAATGCAGAAGGAAAAAAGAATCCCTTTCAATCACAAAGGATCAGGACCTGGTTCTGAAAAAAAACCTTTGATACAGCAAGAATTTAAGTATGGTCCAAGAACTGTTAAGGGAATCTCAGTCAGACTTAAGAGATGCTACTTGTGTTGTGGTTAGAAATGTAAGGTGTTAATAACATTAATCTTTTTAATCATGGTAAATTAGGTTGATAACAGCACACCCTAATGTCACAAAGTAGGGCAGACACAGTAGGAACCAGGACTATTGAGGAGTAGATTTTTGGCTGCCCTAGGACAGGTGAATAGCAGCAGATTTTGTAGTTGGAAAATAGGGCACCTGTGCTGCAGGGAGCCGTGTGGGGACCAACAACCATTTTGTTTGAAAGGAAATATGGTCACTGGTGTTGATCCCAACAGCAATACAGAAAAAGGAGACCATGGAAATCTGCCTTGAAAAGAAGGAAATTTATTTTAAAGCTGGTTTTGGTTTCTTTTTTTTTTTTTCCCTTTCTTCCTTCTTTTTTATTTGCTTGGCTTTGAAAAAGACATTTTCAAGCTTTGTGTTTTGTGTGTATTGGTGCCCATTTCAGGTTAAAAATACCATTTAGTTGCAAACCCAGTGAAGGCATACTCACTGATTTGGTGTCTGGATAGTTTTTTTGTCTCATCTGCAAGGTCATAATAAAAATTGATCCAGAAATCTGTCTCTCTTCAGTGAGAAAGTAAAGATAGTGATGAAAGTATTAATGTGCAAAGCCTTGCTGCACTGTTTCCTATTCTGCCCAAGCTCTCAGGCTCAGTAGTGCCAATAATGCTGCTTTAGTTTCTCCCAGGTCCTCTCCAAGTTTTCTGTTGTCTAGAGTTTTTACAGTCTGTCGAAAAGTACGTTAGGTTCATGTCCTCTGTTCTGAAATGAGAAGAGCTGAACACGTAAAAACATTTCAGTAAGATGTTTTAAATTCAGTAAATGTGTTGATTTTATATTTTAAAGTTCAACTGAAAGCGAGGACCTTGGGAAGATTACATTAGAAAAATAAAATAGTCTACCATGAGCAGCTGACACATCTAAATTATATGTTTTACTGAATGCTGTAATTGGAAGAAGTTTGGATAAGAGTGAATTTTGGTACATGATTGTTCACTTAATGACCTCTTAAAAGACCTTTCCAGTTCTATTTTTTATGATTCTCCCTGTAGAAGAAATTGGAAAGTATGTAAGCAATTTGACTGAAGACACTCATAAAACCTCCAGCTTTCTGAAGGTCATTTTCTTGACTGTGTCCATAGACATATAAATTCAGACCAAATAAAAAAAACAGATTCCTCTGAATGTGAGAGTGAGATAGAGTGGATGTAGACCAATTGAGCTACCTAAATTTCAATGGCTGTTTTCCACAGCTGTAAAAATCAAGCATATGCCCTACATTACTCCTCTTAAACTTGAAAAAAGAATTTCCTACAATCCCCCGAGGAGTACAAAGTCATAATGGATGCCATTATCTTATAATATTTAGCTTGAGAATAAATCTTTGGTTTAGTTTATTTTATTGTTGTTAGATTTATTTAGTTGTTGGGGGTTTGTGATTATTTTTTCTTTTAGTTGAAATAGGTGAGATTACTTTGTACACTGCATTCTATTCTCCTGGCTGTGACGACCAACCTGTCCATCCTTATCTACCTACCATCCAAACCCTGCCTGAGGTTTATTGATTTTGAGAAATGGTCCATGTTTTTTTTCTGGAAGTGAAGTTATTGTCATACCACACTGAGAGGCCAGATACTTGACAGCTCTCAGAATTCTTTCTTTAGGATGCTGTGCCCTATGAATCAGTTCTAGAAACATCCTTTTCTTTTTGTGTGTGTGTTTGTGTGTGTGTGATTGAGAGCTGCAGGAAGAACTACAGCTTTCCACCTTCCTTGCAGGCATTGTCTCACAGAGGGGTCAGTTACTGCATTTTCCTTTAACTTTCTCTGAGTTATGTTCCGTGCTTCCAAAGACAGCAGAATCATGCCCCTAGATGTCTGTAGCTATGAATCAAGCACAGCTTCTCTACATTAATGGATTATTGACTAAAAGAGCCTGGAGTTGCTGTATGATTCATTTTGCCATTCTAGTGAATGCTGAGCTTCAGTGTGTCATTTGACCTACATACTAACCCGGGAAATTGCTCTATGAAAGACATTCAAAGTCAGATTTTGCCTAGTTTATGTTAACAGAATTCCCCATAGGTTTTCATCATGTAGTTGATTAATTTATTATTAGAACACATTATAGGCAGCACTGACATCATACTTCTAATTTACTTCTTGTGACCCATTTTGCCCTCCTTTTATTCCAGTATATTTTTTTTCTCCGTCTCTGATTAGTAGTTTCACCTTAGATTCATGGAGTCTTCATTTGAAAAATACGTGTTAGGTCGTGTAGGACAACTTCTGCCATTACTAAAGCTGCTGTGTAGGTGATACATGGAGGCCTCACCGCAGGTATTTCGGTAGCGAGGATATGTTAGAGTGTTCAGCAGTGCATTCACATAACAGAGCAAGGTTAATCAGACAGCTGTCTGTCTTCTGTGCTGTGCTAGGTTGCCTCTGCCTCGAATCAGTCACACAGTGAAAACTCATCTGAGCCTCTAATTTGACCCATATTGCCTCTCTGAGCTATCTTGTCGTGGATTTAAACACAAATCCTACAATAAGTGGCTGTAAAAATAAAAGAAGAGCCCAGGGATCTGGGTAAAAATAGTATTTTGTGAGTCATTAGATCTGGCTTTTCTGTGTGATTCAGGCACATTTCTCGTCTGCCACACTCTGAATCTGACTTTCACAGAGCAAACATGTCTCTAGATAAAGGAGGTGATGATATTCTGCCTCATGCATTACTACCAAAAAAACCCCTCAAATCAGCTAAATTCTGATCACAAATATCTTTATTCCTGGTGAAGGGGAAGGAGGCAGAAAGGTCACAATTTGACTTTCAGATCTCCAATTACATCTTCAAGGCTGGCATTTGGTGCATGTATGTAGGGATCATTTCACTTGCAAATTGAGCATATTTACTGATGGGTTCTCCTTATGTCTGCCTCTTTCATACATCATCTTGTTCATCTCATTCAGACATTTGCAGAATAAGGACTATGTTTATGGGCTGGAGGGGCCTAAGAGAGTTACCCAAGACCAATTCCAGTTGCTACTATTTCATACAACTTCTTACTTGCGGATATCAAGCTCAATCTGAAAAGATTTTAAATATTTCACACTCACAACTCCAAAATAAATGTCAGTTGTGGAGCTTCACATACTTAAAAACCTTTGTCTATATACTTGTTTATTACCCCTACCTTTTGTTGGTGTTGGTTTCATTTGCCTCCCTACTAGTTGCTCTCCTGGTGAATCAAAAAACTTTAATTTAGCTAAACTGACCAGATTATCACCTGGTACTCTCTTCTTAGATGAGCTTCTCTTCTCTTCTGCATGACGCTGGTCTTTGAGTTGCTTTAACATGAACTGCTTTTTCTGGAACATCAGCGACCCTACTTAGACATAGTGTTGCAGAGGCAACCATCCTAGTTACATATCAGTGTGCAACCAGAAAAAAACTGAGAACCAGTACCTAATATAATATATATTATTATAATATAATATTGAAAAATCTTCCAGAGCAAGAGTCTATACTCCTAAGGGAAGAAAATAAGAAGAGGAAACGTTTTTTTTTTTGAGAATCAGTGAAATTTTAGTAATCTGGGTTGTACAGTCTGTTGCTAATTCGTGACTAGAATTAAGCAGTAATACTGACGTGCCTTGGCACTTCCATCTTCAATAACCTTTGCTATCATTATCTAATTGTTCCTCATTGCATACCTGAAAAGTAAATAAAGATGATTTCTTAACAGAGGCACCCTAATTATAGCATAAATGAGAAACTCTTATAATTAGGCTATTTAAAATAGAAATAGTTCAGAAAAAAAATGGGTAGTGACAGAACATAAAAGGAAATGCTATGCTAAAAATTACATCCCAAAATAAGAATGGGGAACCTCTTCCCTGATTTTTTAATTCTCTTTTAATAACATCATTAAAATAAAGAAGAAAAAAAGAAAAACAAGACATTGTGAGGTTTTTTTTCATAAGAAAAGATAGTATTTCTCCTTAACATTGGTGAAATGCATCGTTATTGAAGCAATATTGATGATGAGAGTAAGACCCCACTGTAATGGAAATCTGCACTTGATCCAAGTGCACTCACCACCTCTGTGCCTTAGGACGGGCAGGAGTTTCAGCCATCCTGTGCCTGACCGTGAGTCCCTCCATCCTCTTCATGGATTTTATTGGTCAGCTGACAGTAGACACCAGGCGTGCTGGGGATGGGGATTTACTTCCTGACAACTGGAGTCAGTTGGTGGCTCTTTTCTGTCAGGTGCTTAGGAGCAGCTTCCTGCCCAAAAAGGTGCTGTATTTCTCATTTCAAAAGATCCAGCTCACCTCACCAACCCTGGATCTGAGGATTCTTGGGAAGAGCAAGTTCCTCTTATATTAACGAAACCAAAAGATGTTTAAAAATCAACCCCTGGCCCCATGTTGGGTATGGGGTACTTTCTGGATCTTAAGGGTCCTCACTCACTGTTATAGTATGCAAATCATTCCCTATGATGATCATCTCAAAACAGCAAAGAAACAAGGAGGAATGCAGAGTTCACTGGGTCAAACAGGTTTTGCCGGTAGGTTTTTTCAAGGCTAGCATGATGATATCCTAGATTAGATACCAAGCTAGTCTAACTCAAGTTAATCAGGACTACAGCCAGGTTGTAAAACACTGCTCCCTCATAAGAGCAGATACTTTTGAAGAGATTTCTGCATGTTCTTGGTATCATTTCTCTGCTCACTGACATAATTCCTAGAGCAGATGGGACTTTTGTATATATCCCACATTTATCAGCTAGAAAATAATACTACAGGGTTCAGGTGGTTTCCTAGATCATAGAGGAAGCAAGAGCAAAGAACATAATGCTTCTGTAGAGGTCTCGAGTTCACATAATCCAAATAATTAAAGACTGATTTAGATTGATACTGAGGAATGTTCAAGTATGTCAGCAAGAGCTAAAGATAGATTATCTTTATCCAAATAGAGGATCTATAGATGCCAGTCAAGGACAGTGATGAAATCTTGTTTTGTAAACAAGAGAAACCTTGAGCTGGAAATCAACAGACTAAAATTGGTGTGTTGGGAAGTAGGACTAACTGATAAAGAAGAAAATGAGCCAGTGGTACATATAATGTTTTTCATAGAATCATAAAATTATTTGAGTTGGAAGAAGCCATAAAGATCATTTAGTTCCAACCCCTCCATCACGGGCAGGGATGCCACTCACTAGATCAGGTAGCCCAGAGTTGCATCCAACCCAGCTTTGAACACTTCCAGGGATGGGGCATCCATAACTGGGAAGCCTGTTCCTGTGCCTCACCTAATAATTTTTTGTTGGCTTATTTGTTTGAAATTATGGGAATGATAACTGGAGATGAGGTAGAAAGGATCAGAGTCATTATTTCCTCCATCTGCTGAACTCCAAACATCATAGATGTTGCTGAACTCTCATATATTCACCTCGAGACATGACTGGGCAAGTTGGATGTGAGGAAATGTTTAGCTTTTTTTCCTCCTTTCTCAGCTGGCTTGAACAACTCAAGGAATAGTGGTTATACTATCTCTATTTTATGTTTTCTTTCCCTTTCTACACTTACTTTTTCTCTTTCTCATCTTTTCTTGCCATGTGCTTAAAAAATGGATCATGCTCAGAGAACATTTGGCTGTGAACTCATCACCAAAAAGGCAGCTAAACAGCAATGTTCTAAAGAGCACCACAATGACATAAGTTTGCCAGGTCTCCAGGTGGCCTGAAAGTATGTTGTGTCTGTCTGTCTCCTACAGTGGGTATGTTTACAAGAGTTAGCACCACAATCAGAAATGGCAGGTTTTATCTTTGCTGTTCTTTTTTTCTCCCCTGTGTGTATCCTGTTGTTATTCTGTCCAAAGAAACTGCTTATGACCCAAATAGGAGCAACAGAGATCATTCCCATCTTCTCTTTTTCTCCCCTAAAGGCTTTTGCATTGGATGTCAAAGGCTCTGTGTAGCAATTACCCGCAGAAGAAAATGAGGGATGCTGGTTTCCAAAGACATTTCAAAATCTGACAATACTTTACTGTGAAATGTTTGCACTGCTTTTCCCCTCCAGTTCATTCTCCCCTCACTCATTCTCCTGAGAGCCAGCGCAGCTCTGATCCAAATATTAATTCTGTGACAGGGCAGGTCTGAAAATCAAGCCACGTACCTTGTCTGGTGACAAGAGAGAGGACACGGCCGTGGACATGGAAAGAAATGGTCATTTCTGTGAAACTCCCTTCCCTTTTGCATCCCCCAGGGCAGTGTGGCTCCAGCCAATGTGCAACTTCTCTTCTGATTTCCATCCCTCCAGGCTAGCACCTCCAGGAAATCAGCCGGTCAGTGTTCTGGCTCACCAGGTGCACATCGTAGGCATTTTGGTAGTCAGTAAGGTCAGTGATTGCCTCTCTCCTGCTCTCTTCTGTTTGAACAAGAGAAGTAATGACATAGGAATCAAGAACATCCCAAAAATATTTAGTTTGGGGGCTAAGTGTGTTGACTTGTCACCATCTCAGCTCTTGTTTGTTATTTAATTGTCCATTTAATTCTGCTGCTGCTGCTGTTGTCTCTCAGACCCATTTAAACAGATCTTCCCAAACCCAAGATTTTCCAGCTTCAGATCTCAAAGGAAAACAAGCTGCAAGCAGAAGCTAACCACATGAATAAACAAGAATAATTTGCAATGTGAAAGGCTGCTGTTGACTCAGACAAAATTTCAGACCTCCTGAGCCATGCCCCTTCTTTTTGCACCAGTATTAAAGTTTGTGAGTAATACATCACTGCCCAAGGCTTGTGTGTCCTAGTTAGGCTGTATAGAGGGGGGGTCTCTCTCTCCTGGTTTCTGGGGTGAAAAAAATCATTTTAGATTGCAGAAACATGTTCAACTACCTCTAAAAGCAGAAAGGTAAAAGCAATCTGTTTTCCATTCTGGGGTAACCACCTGCTCAGGCTCTTCTCTCCTGCTGCAAGTTGGAGTTTCCCAAACCCGATCCAGTGCCATGGGAAAGAAAGAAAAGTCTATCCTTGACTTCACTGCACTTTGCATCAGGATTTGTGTGGGCCAGATGTAAATGGTTTGTGACATTACATTCATCTGCAGCCTCCTGAATTGAAGGCTAATGTCTTCTGGGGGATATCAAAGCCAACTGCCTTAAAACACAAGCCCAGGAAGGAGCACAAAATATGTGTAGAAGTGACGGGATTTCGTGGGGTTGTTTTTACCTGGTAGCTTTACCTAGTGCGTAAATCTGAGGCACAGTGGGAAGCGCTGTTCCTGAATGGTGAGTCACGGTGGTTCTTGAGGAGCAGTGTGGGCCAGATGCACCTGTCTGCCTGCTCTCCTCTGACTCAACAGGGGAATAAAACCCTGATCTGACATCACAGCTGAGATTGGAGCATTTTCCCTGGTTAAGGCAGAAGGAACCACTTTTCTACCGCTTCCTCTCATCTTTTTGTGACACGTTGTACATGTTAATTGTCCTGGGCATTTTTCGCAAGTGTGGGCTGGGAACCTGATTCTCTGACATGAATAAGCCCTTAGTAAATTGACTAAAACCCGTCATAGTGACTCTTGTCATTCTCACTATTGTTTTGAAGTCTTGAATGTAGTCCCTCATCTCATTAGCTGCATATGGCCATATGATGTTCCCTCTGCCCTTACCAAATCCAAATAGAATATAAAGCTCTTGTTCACTATTTGCACACATGCTCTGAGCCACTATGGCTGGTCTCTTATTACCTATTAAATTAACAACTTGCTTAGCAACATCAGCCTGACAGAAGCTGTCTATATTTGTGTGCTTGACAGTCGACCTCCATGGAAATTGCTGTTATTGTGGATGCACTCAGTGCACCAGCACCATTTACAGCAAGGGGAATTTTCAGGAAGAAGCTGTAGATCTCAGAAATTTCCATTCAGGGGTTGCAAGATCTCTCTCTCTCTTGCACACAAACTTCTTGGCTCACCTCAAGTACTTATTGGTCATGCTCGTATTTTCACTAACAGTATCAGATAGAAATCCAATGAATCCTAAATATACAAAAAAACATTCTACTATTCTGGCAAATTTTATCACAGAGTAATGAAGAAATAATTTTATCAATTTTACTAACACAGAGAATGAAGCTTTCAAATACTGATGTGTCAGTAAAACTTAAATGAAAAAAAGAATCTTGCAGGACATTTCTTTTAAAATAGAAATATAAGAGAGCATTTCAGTGTTACTTGCTGTATTCACTTGCACATCCCATGGTAATTTTTTGTGATCCACATGCAGAATCTTCTGTTATGCAGGAAATACAAGATTATGTCGACATATTTAAAGCTCATGGCATGTCTCCATTTCTCTGCTTTCAGTAGACTGTTTTTTAAGTAGAAATGTGTTTGAATCTTATCCTAAACATTAGGTCTGAAGAATCTTGCCCTTAATGGTTTAAGCTGGATTCGATGTTTAGGTCTGAATTAATAAACTTGACAGGTTTAAGACATGGGTGCAAGAACTGTCCAGACTGTGCAAAGTTATCATGCCCCTTGCGTGGCTGCAAACAGGGCAGGTTCCACAGAGATCTCATCTTCAGGGACAGTACATGCAACCATGATTTCTAGGAAGGAGCAGGGATGTGGCAGGGGGAGAGAGAGGTTTCGATACAGGGCATAAAATCACAAAACTATTGAATATGTAGGGTTGGCAGGGGCCACAGTGGGTCATCTGGTCCAGCCTCCCTGCTCAAGTAGGGTCATCCCAGAGCACATAGCACAGGATTGCATCCAGGTAGTTCTCGAATATCTCCAGTGAGGGAGACTCCATAGCCTCTCTGGGCAACCTGTAATGCCATGCTATAACTATACAATGCTATGCCAAGGTGTTAAGATCCATTAGTGAAGATGCCCCTGCCCAAATTAAGGTGAAAAGGAGACCTTATGCCAAAGTCAGTAGTATGGATTTTATCTAACAATAAATGTGAGGTAAGGACATCAAAAGAAAAAGAGAGGGGAGAGAGACAGATATCAAGTAGAAGATAGTCACCATCAATGAATCCAGAAGCATCCTGTCAGTCCTGCTTCACCCTGGGCTTCCCAGTGGTGGGGGTCCTGGAGCTGTTCTTCTGGGGGCACCATCTTTATGTAGTCCAAGTTGTGGGTATCCATGGGGTGATCACAGATGCCATTCCCATAAGTTGGAGTGGTATATGTCTGAGCAGTTAATTCCTTTCCCACAGTGGGAATTTTTTGTCCAGATGCATTAAACAGGATGCAATAACCAGATCTTGCCCCCACTAGGCCTGGAATTAGCGCCTTCCTGTCGCAAATTCCTCCCTTCTGTGCTTATCTCAAGTTCTCGCTGTGGTGACTTATGGCAGGTTCCATCTGTGTCCTTGACAGTATTTGAGACAGGCAGCTGTGCTCTTTAAGTCCTTACACAAGCAACAGCAAATGAGTCCTAGTCCTTTTATATACTAGTATAGATGTAGCAGGTGGATCCTCAGGAACTGTCTGGAGAAAATAGATGTCTAATGGCAGCAGCACCTCTGAACTTCCACTAAGGAAAATCCTGAGACAGCATCAAAAGGACAAACTGGAGAGAACAACCAAAGCACAGAGCACAGACATGAGCTGCTAAAAGGCTCCTGCAGAGCAGGAGACACCATTTAATGACTCCTTGGTCACAGAGGAACTTTGCTCTGTGACTGGCAGACAGAAGAGGACTTCCAAACCCAACAAAATTGCTTGTTTATTCCCTTGAGCAGCAAGGAATGATTTTTTTGTCATCTATTCTTATGGACCTTGTCTTGTTTTAGAGCAGCTTTACAACCTCCTGCTAGAGTTAAGGAAAGGTGAGGTGCTTTGAGCTCAATGCCCAAGACTGAGGAGCCAAGAGACTCAGACCCATGCCAATGTCACAAAGTGGGCTGGCTGAGGGTGAGAGCTAGAAGTTATGGTACCCTGCGCTGGTAACTTGTCAGAGTGCTTCAAAAGTCTTGCTTTACCGGTGGGCAGGGTAGATAAGAGAGTTGTTTCAGCTGGACTCTGCTTAGAACCCCTGAAGAGCTGCTGAATGGAGTCTTGAGACCTGAAGGCACCACAAAAACACGACAGGTTGTGAAGGAGCACCCGTAGCCAAAAAGAAGAGGGATCAGCATTTCCAAATTAATTTTACCCTGTTCTTCCTTCTCAGGGACCAGAAACAGTGTGAGAGAAGGCAACTGTTGAAGAAGTTTAAAACCTTGGGGTTTCCACCTGCTTGCAGTGTAAGCCAGCTCCTCTGTAGAGCCCAGCTGGGGGTCGCTGCTCACAGGGAGCTGCTCTGAAGCGTGGTTTGGTGCACTGCCCACAGGGTGTTTTCATTTTGGAGTGCTGCTCTCAGAGATAACCAGCCTTATTCTCCCCTCCTCTAGACATTATAAGGAGCATTTGTCTTCTTATTGTTTCCATATATTCTCTCCTTGTTTCCTCTCTTGATGTAGCAGTTCTGATGTGCTCAGGGAAAGCAAATGGGTACTTTAAGAACCTTATTTTAGGGAAAGATGCTATGCACACATCAACCGTGTAGTCCAAGCCAGTTTTCTTGGGACAATGTGGTTGTATTTCCGAGCTGAGGGCAAGGCTCTTCTGTGTGGAGGTGACCTGGCACAACATCTGTGTGGTTAAGAGAGGCTTAACCAATCTAGAGAGAATCAATGTCCAGCACACAGGAAAGATAAGGAAACCAAACGAGATGAAGAACACACTTCAAACATTTTCTGTCCTAGCTTGCCTTCCTTCCCTGATTCAGGCTATTTTGGGCACACATGTGGGCATTAGGAATCTCAGCAATAACCCCATTTCAAATGTAAGCAATTTTAGGATTTTTTCTGTCCAGGCTTTATTGCATTTGGCAGAAGACAGTAGCACACTGGTCCATGCTCTTGGCTTAGGATTTAATTTGCATTTCTAGTACACAGGCATTAATTTTTAGCCATCATTGGATCCCTCAGGAACCTCTTCTTTCCCTATTTATTCAGAAAACACAAATCACAAGCACTTTCCCAGTACAAATATAACTCATTCTAAATCCCTGCTAATTCCACAAGACACCAGTTTTACTAATTGCTACCTTGATTAATTAAAGTGGAAATAGTTTAGGATGCCATTTGCTTCCAGCTAGGAAGGTCATTTAAATTTGTTTGTTAACTGAGTTAGAAATACAAAATTTGATTAATCTCTTTCCAATAATCAAGCTCATATTGTATATTATCAAATTTCCTTTCTGATTACCTTTTCAATAGGATCATGTTTGTGATTTCAGCATGATGGGGAGTGCTACCTAAGGCCCATCCTCCTTTCTAAAGGATTCAGCAAACTCAAATTATTATTTTGCTCTCTATTAGTGTAGGCTTTTAGAAGCCCCCAGTCTCTTCACTCTCTAGTTCAGTTCCAATGTGCTTAGATCTTAAGACAAAATTAAAATATCTAAAATAAGTGTTTGGTTGAGGAGACAAGGAGAACTGTCACCATCTCATTGCTTGTGCTTATATCCACAGATACATTCAGTGATGGGAACAGCAATTTAGGAGTCTTTTGAAGTTCATCTGTCCTGCAACTCAGGTCTGAAAAATGCAGTTATTCCCTGGGGGTGCTGGTACAAATTTACACCATTGCCCACCCATTCTGGCTGCTCTGGAGTTGTTTGCAGGCACATCAAGATGCCAGGAGTAATCTGTTCCCATCAGTGGGATTAGTGACACATTCCATCCTTGTAAAAATTTTAAACAAATTTTAAACAAGTTTTTACAAGCTATAGTCCCATCAGGCCATAAGGGATCTGATCCCCAGCCCCCCCCTTATCAATTGGTCAGGCTTCCACTGGTGTTTGTGGAGTTTGGGCCTCACCACTGGGCTTCATACCGAGAGGCTGGTGTTTTGAAGAAGGAAGTGCTTCAGTAGTTTCTCCAGTGGTGCACTGTGAGAGCTTTAGGGTAGCAGCAGTATTTTGACAGCAAAATACTTCTGCTGAAGTATCTTTTATGTACTTTGATCACAGTGCTCAAAGGGTATGTTGGCTTTGGTCTTATCTCTAACTCTCTTCCACACAGCCCTTAAGTGAAGGGTTTAAAGCTCCCACCAGTGTCTGTTTAAGAGGAATATTCTCTGAACTGAATTTTACAGGATTTTGAAAATTATTATTAAACACTTGGAATATCATATTTGACAGGTCAACAGATTATTGGGTTTTGCTTAAATATCAAAAGCCACAATCCTTGGCACATTTTAGCACGCTGGGGAAATGCTTGAAATTCACTGCAGATAAAATATTTAAAAGCTGATTACCTAATGTTCTGCAGGGAAACTGATGGGGAGGCATGCTACAACCTGGCACCGTGTTTCAGCTGGATTTGTAGCTTCTTACTGATCCACTTTTACAAAGTGTCTGTGGCAAGATTCTAATATATTGGAGACTTCAGCAAATGTGAGGGTATTTCAGACCTCCCTATCTGTCTGTCTTCCTGCTTCTGTTGGAAGGGACCTTAAAGATCTTCTTGTGGCATTTCCATTTCCATGGAGTTTCCATTTCCATGGGAATGTGTTCTGATGAGGAAAACACACAAAGATTGCTCCACCTGTCTCACTATTCCCAGGAACAGTCCAACAGTCAACAGTCCAATTGTGGACTCTGCCAAGAGCCTCCTGTTAAAGAACCCATAGAGAGTTGGTTTTAAGAGCCAACTCACAAAACAATGAAAGAAATGGGGTGAGTCCCTGCTTGTTTCAGTTGTACAAGATCCACTGACTTCTGCAAGCCTGGAACAATGTACTTCAACTGAGGAGTTGCCTTAGCATTAAAGTTTAACAATAACAGTCTCTTGAAGCCTGTTCCACTGATCTGTATGGGAAGTTTGCCATTGCCTCTAGTCTTTGGCAGCTGGACTAGAGTTCAGGCACATTGGCCAAGATTCACAGTAGCACCATTGCTCTGGTCTCCCATGAATTTCAGTGAGATTCAGGCAGTAAAATACCATTATGAATCTGGGTCTTCATTCCAAAAAAACCTGAAAATTTGCAGAAGCTTGTTTAGCACACAGTGTCCTCAGAGACTGTGGGTCATCCTATTTGTTTGTTAAAGCCAATCATTCTTTCACACTGCTAATGCACAAATTAATGGGATTAATGGGATACCTTTCTGCTGATTTCAGCCAAAAGGGTATTTAGCTGCCATCAGCGACTCGTTGAAAGCTCAGAACTTGGCTTTTGGCATAAAAAATATAGGTCAAACCTCAGAAACAGAAGGGCAAAGCAAGGCAAAGTGACAGGTGAAGAGCCATACAGGAAGAAGACTTACTCATAAACCCCAACAACATTGGAGAAAACTTACTCATAAACCCCAACAACATTCTTCTAATTCTGGAATCTGTTTTTTATGGGGTTTTCTTTCTTTTTTTGAGCCTCTGTTAAGTCATTTAAGTGAACTGGTCAATGGGGTGAGTCTGAAGCCCAGGGCTCCTCAAAGTTAATTCCTATGCAGCATAATTAATTACCCCCATTCTCCTAAGACAATGACTTCCAAGGAGTGCAGTTTGCCTTACAGTGGGATAGAAGGGTCTCCATGGTTAAAATATTTCTCAGACATGCATTCCTATTAAATTTAATCATTTTTGCTGATGCACTACACATGCAGAGGATTCCTCTGTGCAGTTGTCCCCACTGTGTAGTAAAGCAAGACCTGTGCACAGCAGGGTGATATCTTAAGGGATGCACCCAAGAAGGAAGCAGGCTTCTGGGGTAAACTTTTAGCCAAGGATTCTGGGGCCTGGCCATAAAGTAGGGCTTTTCTCCAGGTTGTTACAGCCAGTTCAACAGGGAGAGGTGCGAACAGGGTAGAGACCTCATGTTCATCACTGCATCAGCTATTTCTGGCTTTCTGTCCCTGAGTCAGTGTAGAAATGTGACATATATGCTAGAGAATGGCCACTGAAAATAGTTTTCTCTTCCCAGTTCAGCTATCCCAGCTTAGGTCTTCCAGAGGAAAGGAAGAGTGAAGAGCTTTTGCCTTTACAGAACACCATGTGAGGAAGTGATGCATTAGCTTACTGCTGTATGGGGCATCCCAGGGGGAAGCAAATGAATGATACCCTGGATCATGCATAAAGACACTGGGTAAAGGCCCACACGGACAGCTGAAATGAGCCCATTTTGCCTAACGATCCCACTACTGTCCCTGGATATGCATTCAGTGAAGTCAGTGCAGCCCAGAGGGTAATTCAGCTTACCCTGGAGTGGGCAGCTGGTGCCTGCATGACCAACTCCCTCCTCAGGCCCCATTGGCTGTATTTACTGAATGTCTTTGCTGCAAAAAGAGCTTAAGATAAGCAGCATTCAGACAGGCACCTATGTGGATCGATACATTTCCTTATTCTTGAACTGATTTCCACAAAAGACAACACTGGATTTTTCCCAGGGTAAATAGTTGAGTTCAAACCACTGGCAAAATTCAGGTATGGTGAAAACAAATCCATGCCAAGAAGTTAGCTTTCTTTGCAGAACAGGTATTTTTCCTGCAGTATCCCACCTGTAATATAAAAAAAGAACAAAAGTTCCCTCAATCAACACATTTTTGTGCTGGGTTCCCATTTGATTTTAGTACAAACACTTTACTTGTGTGTGTAAGTCCTCTTTTGGAAATGTTAAGTCAAGGAATAAGGGCTTTCTACTAGACTAGGTGAGTCGGTAACACCAATGAAAAGATGCACTCAAAAGACTTAGCAGCCCACATCAAACAACAGAAGGAAAGAAAAGATGATGTTGGAGAGTCAGTCTGACAAAACAGGAAACTTAGAGGTAGTGTTTCAGGAAAGATGAGGCAGGGAATGGATAATTAAGAGAGCATTAGATGAACCTGAAGGGAAAGAGATGTTCAAGTTTTGATTTTGAAGACGTGGCAAGGCACCTCTCTCAAGTTAGTGGTACAATAAATAATGCATGATCTAGAGATTCTTGGTTTGAGTAAAACTTCCCAAACATTTGTGTATAATAGCCTGAAAAACATACAAAAAATGGTTTATTATGAATGCAGGTCTGTACTGAGTGAGATTAAAGAGCTGACTGGCCTGCCTGGACTATTATTATTTTCACTGATATCCTGGAGGATGAAATAGGAAGCTGCTTAGGCAGTTTGCAGGAACCACCCAGTGGGGACTGACAGAATGCAATGGTGGGTGGGAGTCTGATTCAGATGAAGTTATCTGGGAACTTTTTAAGAAAATGATCAAATTACAAGGCAGCAAAAGTTGCACACATAGCCCTTAGGCAGAGAGTCTCAACTATGCAAGTGAAAGTGGGAGAAAACAAATCTACAGAAGTTCTGAAAATTGCAGTGGGTGAGAATCTGACCTTGACTAAGTAACCAAACTCGTGCTCCTGCAGCAGGGACAGACACAGGAGGAAACTAACCATCCCATGGTCTTCGTAGTAACAATCCCATTCACTTTTAGCAACCTCACAGCCTGTCCCAACAGAAACCAGGGCTGGGTTGGACATGTTGAATACCTCCTGTTTCATTCAGAAAAAATATCCTTGAAGGAGTATAGCTAGAAGATAATGCAAGCAAATACAGAGTAGCACCTGAACTGGATCAGCTGTTTAGATAAACATAACCTTGTTCCCAAAAGTCCTTCCGTCATCTTTTGTATCCATGTTCTCTGTGTCATTGAAAGTAACTGTGGGTTCTCAATGCTGCATAAAAAAAAAAAGTCAAATAACAGTGGTACTTACCTAAACTTCAGTGTCTAAATTAATACTTAGCGAACTGATATATCTTTTAAGCACGCATGTACCAAATGAGAATCTACCTTGTAACAACTGTGCTGAGTTAGGCATCAAATTATAAAGCATTTATTCAACATGTAAGAGAATAAAGTGTCATATTTTTATTAAATCTGCCTGAAATACCCAGGTTTAGATTTGCAGATTTGAAAACGTAGAATGTAAAAAAAAATTAAGTTTTCTTGTTATGGTTTTGGTTTTTTTTTTTAATTCTATTTACTTGGTTGCCTTACAAATCTGTTATACTTACAGTGCTTACAAATGCATGTTTGTGAACAAGGGAGGCACGCTCTCCAGAAAAGCAATGATTATCTGTTCCACCACCCTCCCTTCCTTCTCCCCCAAATTTATGTGCTGACCTATGGTATGGAACATCCCTTTGGTCAGTCGGGGCCAGCTGTCCAGTCTGTGCCCCCCTCCAACTCCTGGTGCACCCTCAGCCTCCTCGCTGGTGGGTGGGGTGAGGAGCAGAAAAGCCCTTGACTCTGTGTAAGCCCTGCTCAGCAGTAACAAAAACATCTCTATGTCATCAGCATTGTTTTCATCACAAATCCAAACCACAGCCCCAAACTAGCTACTGTAGAGCACGTCATCTCTATCACAGTCAAAAAAATTTGTAGCTGTTACTTTATATCTGATTTTCCCTAGTATATGCCATCTTCAATTCAGATACATTTTTAACTAGTGAAACTCCAGGGCAGCCAGATGTCAGTCTGAACATTTAACATTTCTAGACAGAATTAAGGCTAAGTAACTACAAAAGGAAAGAGCTGAAACACAGGAAAGGGCTAAAAATGGAGATATGGATGCTGTGGAAAACAGAGCACTTTGGTCTTAAATTTGATTGTTCTTTAGAGGAAACTGCAGCTCTTGTTTGCTGGGCATTTTCTGTTGCTCACATCTTGCTAATGGTTGAATTTTAAGAGATGTAGTGATTACTGAATCTGGAATTAATTATGAAAAATAATTTTGGCAGATGAAGTATGCAGGCCAACAGCATGAAGGAAGGACAAAACAAAGGACTTGACAGGAAGCAAGACCTGGCATTTCAGGATCAGCCCTCATTAGCTTGGTAGGGTTTCATAAAGGGACTGCATGCAGTGGAGCCAATCCTAAAGAGATATATGCTCTCCGAATTTAAAGATAGGATAAGGACTTCTGAGGAATAATTTGTGCATTCTCTGAAGGTCCTTTATAATTTATCTAAAACTAACACAAGTTTGAGTATTGGCCAATTTAACAACCTAAGGAACACAGAAAGTTTCTGTTCTAGCTCAAGTACAGCATGCAATTTCATTATCTTGCAATCTCTTTTCACAGCAGCAGTTTAGAATCCGTGTATGTGAATCTGCCTTTGATTCACTTCCTAATGAGGAGAGACAGAAATCAAATAAGTACCTGAATCTGAAAAAACATTAATAATTTCCCCAGATCACCTCTATCCTCAATTTTAGCTGTGCTGAACAGACAATCTCTGACTGGCAAGGATGATGCACCCATAATCTTGAGCTAAGGCCAGTGATAGAGCTTTTCAGTAATAGAATTCATTTCCAGCAGGTGTTTGGGTTACATTTCAGGGCTCTGTTCAGCTCTCCTTTGAAAAGCACGGCATTGGTAACGTTCTCAAGGGTCAGGAACTGAGCTTGCACAGATTTTCATGAGCTCCTGCCATGTGTCTCAAGCCTAAATCACCCCAATTGAAGCACTGCAGAGCAATCTGTGAGTCCATCTATGTTTTCTTTGTGCTCATCACCAGAGCGTGAAGGGTGCTCTTGGAACTAAAACCAAACCAAATGGATTGGTACAGGGTTATAAGAGAGACTAAAGTAACAATATCCTTATTTCCCACAATGTAGGTAGGTTCTTAAAGCTGCCTGGGTTGAGTCTGGGCCTGGATCTGTTCAGTTCCTAAGTCACTGGAATGAGCCTTTCCTTCTCCAGACTGATGGTGCCCTGCATCCCCCACCTATGCCCAGCATATCTGACACTGCTGCGAATGCCACTCAGGCATTTTGGATCTCGGGACAGACCAAGTGGAATCCCAAGTCATCCCAAGTGGGATCCTCAGGGAAATCAAGTCCTTAAGGAGGAACTGAGGACATTAAACAGCCTGAGTTCAGAGGTTTTCTCCATGGTAGGGAGGTGGAGTCAGGAGCAGTGAGTGTCTGGCCCAGACTTTCTCAACAATATCACAGTGGAAGAGAAACATTTTACCTCGAAGGGAGACTTTTCTTCTACTGGGTAGAAAAGCTGTCTCCCCCATTCATGCAGAAAGAAGGATTATTGAAAGGATTGCTATAGGACTGAGTCTTGCTCTCCTGCCTATGAGCATGACAGGCAGTGTAGACATGACTATATCCATGTTCTTCTCTCAGCCTCAGCTTCCACTTCTGGCTTTCCTGTTCACAGCAGACAACACCAGAGTTTCTTGCAGGCAGTACATTTCTTGAGCACCACGTACGGGCAATTATGCACTAGAACATGAAATTATTACATTTCCTGACTTAACGTCAGTTATTTGCACAATTTTCATTCCAACGAAATAGCACAGGGTCTTTAACAAAGCAAGATAGGTCAGTCGCCTCAATTTGTCAGAAAATGATTTGGAACTGTCAGGTCTTGTCTGTGATCTGAAAGAGTAAAAGAAACAGATCATCTGTTTTAAAATGGGCATAGTTGGTTATTCGGCCAGGAGCTGAAGAAAATTTACTCCTGTTCCAGTCCTGCAGGACTGTCAGTGTATTTAGTTGGTAAATTTGGAGTCACCCCATGAAGCTTATGCAGCTACATTAGTGACTAGATGGGAGAGAATATGCATCTCTCCAGCCAGGCATCTAAGGAAAAGGGTTAGCACCTGCAAGATTTGTTGACTGACTTTTGTCAATCAGTATCTTCCCTGCTGTGTAAAAAAATGAATCTTCCTAGCAATATCTTGTCTTATTTCAATTAGTTTTTGTTACAACAAGCAGCCTGGTTGCAGAAAAAATAAAACCAAAACCACACAACAAACAAAACCATAACAAAAAAACTGTGAAAAATCTTTGCTTCAGTATTTACAGGGCAGAGCAGGTATAAGACACTCACAAACCCATTGTCCAGTGTAGACCTCATGAAGTGACAGCATTTTATACAGCAGTGGGAGATTAAACCTCAGAAGTCAACATAGCCCTTCAAAGCATGCTGAAATTGCAGTGGGAAATCTTGTTTCTCTTCCTTCAGTAGTTAATAAACAAGGGTGAAATTCATTTGGGTGGTGAGGTTATCTGCAACATGAACACCCAGATCTGAGCAACTGTCCCTACCTACCCGTTACATCCAGGGAAAGAGCTGGACAGGAGAGTTTTGGATGCAATTTGCCTTATCATAAGCCTACTTTTCGACCCCGTTGACTCTGTTGTCTTGGGTTTTGATTCAGTGCTGGGCAATAGCTCGTACGTACCAAAGTTGGTACACCTCAGTTGTGCCACCTGTGTCTGTATTTCCCAGCAGCAAGGTAATGGGAATTTTGAACATTTTATGCACAGAGGTGGCATCTGCATCAACCTGTCCTGAGAAATAAACCTGACACTGTCAGCCTGTTCTACAACAGCCTGTAGCTCCCACAGATGTGGGGAGGAGCTTTTGCGTTGTGTCAGCTCCATCGTACAGTGACCCCCCTAAACTGCTGTAAGAGCAGAGACATTTTAGATGTAATTAGAAAGTCCTGCAATGGGCTAAGGAGGGTTTATTTCCCTTCACACCAAAAGTTTATTGGCTTCAGGGTGAGCTGTGGGTGTAATTCTGAAAAGGTCAGCAGCATAGCAGGGAGCGTGAATCACTTTTATAGCCAAATAAAGGCTGACAGTGACCATGGAATGGTTCTTCCCAGCTCCATGAAGGAGCGTGTTGGCCATAGATGTATTGCTTTGGTGGAGATGGATTCTGAATCCATCCTTGCAGTAGTGGAGGGTTGCTGTGACTTTGCAGTGCAAGCAAGGAAGGTAGAATGTGCAGGGAGGAGAAAGTGGACTGTAGAGAGGACCATAACACTGCAGAGGCAGGTAGAAATCCCTCTTGGACTAACCTGGAGGGACCACAGATGTACAAAGGCCAGTGCAAACTGAAAAAGTCATGAGAGAATAAATAACAAGTGTGGTTCAGCTGTCCTTCTTCCTGACACACGAGACCAGTACATCACTGGTGTGACTGACGTCTGGGCTTAATCTGTGGCTAAAAGTGAATGGCAGGAGTTCAAAAACATTGTACCAACAGGACCCCATAATTTTTTTTTTTAATTACTATTCAGTTAATCTTTATAAGTAGTTAGAAAAGGTTAAAAAAAAAATAAAGACGCATTAAAAGCATATTGCTAATAGGAGTAGCATGTCCTTTTTATGTGGTGCAATTCCATCACATTAGTAAATCTGTGGACCTCTTAGATTCTCAACTGTCATAACCACTGACCAACCATTTATTGATAGTCATTAAGCATTTATTATCTCTGCCTGAATTGTTTCTAAATGTTCCAGTAATATAAAGTGTCCTTTCAAAATGGAATAATGCAGCTGTGCTTTACCTGCAGTTCTCTTTGCCCAGCATTTAATATGTTTAAAATCCCCTCTGAGTAAAAATTTCTGTAGAAAGTCATTAGAAGGAGGGTGTTCTTTACCACAGTAATCCCCCGTGCATGTATCTCTGTTAATTGAGCTACTTTTCTAGACAATGCAGTAATTATAGCTCATTGAAGAACATCGAAGAGCTTTGCTGTTATTTTACCCTGACATTTTCTCCATCAGTGTGGGGTCTTATCAGCATAATGGGGGCTTCTCCCTTGAATCACAGGGCACAGGTAGGAAATGTGTTGTTTTGTCAACGCTGGGAAACCGTGCCATAGGCACGGGCATTTTTTACACAGGATTATTTTGCACAATCCCTTCCCTCCATTCAGGCCCAATCCAGGCAGAACACACTGAGTCCAGTGGTTGTGAGGCACCTGCCTTGCCCAGCACCACTGTGTGTCAAAATAGTCTAACAGATGAAAAAAAAAGTTCCTACTATTTTTATCTTCTGATTTTTTAAGATCTCTGACATGTAACTATACCTACAGGCTGGGACCTATTGTGTTGTGAGGCTGACTGTAAGGTTTGGGTTTGCTTTTCATGTAAGAAAAATCCAACCAGGATGGTTTTGTTCCTGCTGAAGGCAGGGGTTGGACCCCTATCCTTTTGGCTGGTGAATGGGCAGGGAATCAGATTTAGCAAGTGCAGCTTGTGTGGCTTCCTGAGCTTGGAGGTGTTCTGCTTTATAGCTCGAAGTTATCACAGATGAACATCAGTGAAACATAAAAATCAGCTTAGTCAGAGTACAGGAACAGGATATGGGAACAAGACTTTGTGTTGAGCTTTCTGAAATGTTAAACAATTCAGTGGGCTTCTGCAGTTTTCCAGACCTAATAACTTACCTGATCACTAAAGATGCTTCTCTTAAGTTCTGTCATTCTGGATATACTTCTGGAGAAAAGCCCTCTGTTTACTTACTAATCAACAGTCAACTCTTAACTTACCAATATTTAATACTTGTTAAAACAGTTATTTGAGTTATGTCCATGCTTGAAGGGAGGTTTATCAGGTATATACTGAATGAGAGTTTTGAGGGAAAGAACATATAAATTCAAGTAGTAACAAAATAATTTTTAAGGTGAATTAGGTAGGGATCACAAAAGTCATTGCTATTTACCAGTATCCCTTCAAAACACATCTCCAGTAACTGATGCATCTCCTGTTCCCACAAAGAAAAAAATCCAAAGAGGGGCTCCAAACTTCAATTGGGAACAAAAGCCTGGTTACTGACAGTGATGGCTAAAGGTTATTGTTTTTTAATGGACTATGTGGTACATTCTGAGCTGCATCCAAAATGCTAAGATTTAGCAGTAGACATGATTGGCAGTGTTGGTGAACCATAAATCCATATGCACATAAAGAGGGATTTTTGGATCTGAATGTCAGCTTGAACCATTGTGAATGTCTGGAAAAGCTCTCTGATGACCCTCTCAGCAAATAAATGAAGGGCTGAGCTCCCATTAGAGCTGATCTTTCCAATATCAGGTTTATGTTTAGTGTGAGGAGGCTGTGCTTCTATTGCTCCCTACATACCCTGCCAGGGTCCATCCTGTTCCTTTCACTGATGTTTGCTTTGGTAGCAGTAACTGCAGACTCCTTGTGCTTGGAGAAATGCTGTTCCTCAAGGAGAACACAGCTGGGCCCTGGATCCTACAGAGCCCCAGGGAATTGTTTTGTGATCAAGTGGGTAAGCTATTTGCTTGCAAAGGAGGCTGGAGAAGCTTGCAGAGCTATCATCCTGGGAGATGGGCCACATCTCATACAGCTGCTGCTGATCTGTAAACTGGGACCTTTCAGCCCCACAGTAATTATGTATTGCTGTAAATTTCTTTGGAGTGGCTCTCAATATGTTGTCATCAAGGCTGTCATCTTAAGGGACAAGCTCAGACACAAGAGGAAGAAGCTAAAGTGAATCAGACAATGGTGGTGGCTGAGTTCATTTCATTGAGGTTGTACAGTCATCCTGACCTCTATAAAAGTTCTCCATTTCTGTCTTCTGAGGAAAAAGCTGTAGCCTTCCCCTTTTGAACTTTTTAAGTGGAGGAAAAGTAGGAAAGACTGTTTTGTCCTTTAGCCAGAAACAAGACAAGCCCATCAATGCTTTAGCAATAAAACCACACTTAGCATTTGTTGTTCTTACCTGCCAGGCCATAAATCAAATTTCAGCTTGTCACTCATTTCATCACAGAGCTGACAACTTTTACCCACTCCAGTATTACACACCTGAAGGGTAGCATAGAGATCTGAAATATAGTGCTGAAATTTTTAAGGTGGAAGTAGGTGTGATTTAATTTATAGCTCTGCCTACTGCCCTTTTAAGCTGCATCTTGGACAGAATGCTGTTCAGATGCCCTTCTGGATTCTACTCTTCACCTCTAAACAATAATTTGCTTAAGAGTGAGATCTGTCAGGAAAGTTGTAATGGTGCATAGGAATGTTAAGCAGACTTTAAAAAATGTATTTTCTAATGAGACGCTAAGAAAAGGAACAGAAGTAATACTCTGAATCTCTGATGGTCTTGTAACTGTAACATTTTAGCTCAGAAATGAGATAAAAATGAAATCGTTTTGCTTCATTATACTTGGTAATTTGGCTTTGCAATTAGGAAAATCTGGAGCAGCGTGTGTTGTATCTCCCTGGTATGAAAGATTATAAAAGCTCCATGAACATGTGTAAAAGTAGCACTGTAGTGAGTGAGTTTCTGCTGATGAGCATCTCCCTGTGTTCAATCTGACAACTGAAAATATAAGGAGCTCTGAAGCTGCCATTATGTTCCATCTTCTCAGTGATCCGTGGATTAGGAACTGGCACAGCCACACTTAAGAGCTCTAAAGAAGCTGTAATAGCCTATCTTGTCAGCAGCCAGGCACTGTGGATTAAAGTGGGAGAGCACTGAACCTTTCCCATACACTCCCTTTCCGTCCTGTGCTCTTTGCCTCTTTTTAAACTGCGAGGCTTGTCCACTTTCAGAAATATAATGATCAGCAACTGTTGGTGAAAACTGGAGGCCTTTTTGTCATAACAACTTCTGTGGGCCACCTAGGGAGAAAACTCTTGCCAAGTGTGGTGATGGCGTGTCCATTGCAAATGAGTTTGGCTGTGATCCCTAAATCACTCCATGGCCAACTCCCCCTTCCTGGGTCAGATCCCTGGGCTGTGCACTCATGGGGTTGCCAATGACAGTCCCTGTTTGCCAGGTCCATTAGTCAGCCTGCCCAAGCACAGCCACGCTCCTTGCAGGGTCTGCTGGAGGCACCTGCATATGTGATGAGGTTCAAGATGATCCCCAGTGCTTGACCCAAGCTGGGTTTGTACAGGGGCAGTTCAAGTGTTTCTGTGCGGAGCTGCTGCAGTGAAAGCCCTGGCAAGTGCAGAGCAGTGGTGGTTCTCCTGCACTGCATTCCCAGTGTTTTCCCTTGGAAAGCCTCACAGCACTGCAAGGGAACAGGCTCTATATTAATACAGTGGGACATGTCCCCCTTCACTGTTCTTTGGGACTGAAGGGCACTGAAGTGACCGGAGGTTTACAAGGACTAATCCAAATCTTGCAGGGATGCAGCTGAAAGCTGATGAGTCCTATGGGACCCAGTCTTACTCTATAAAGACCCTGATGGATGTCTTTGCAACTTGCATCTGTAGCTCCTTTTGGTAAGTCAATTATCTGAACCCACCATTATCCTGGATAACTGAGAATTGATCTTTAGGTTAATAACATCTATGTCTTGATATTTTTAAGACATTTTTAGACTTAACATAAGAAATTGGGTGAAATAGTAATTGCTCATTTAAAGTTTTTAATGGGGTCCACTTTACATTTTAGTAACAAAATAACATTTACCTTTGACCACTATTGACCTGGAGCAGATCCAGCCCAATGACCTACATGGGAAAACATCTATATCTGCTGCTAAGCATCTGAGCCAAGCATTCCCTAGTGCAATGGGTTTACAGTCCTTAATCCTGGAAATGAAATAAATTCAGAAAAGCAGAGTCTTATGACCAGGCTGGTACTTGCTGAAATTTGTGAGGTTTCTATGAGAAAGAACAAGGACTACAGTCAGGGGTTTCAGGAAGAATAGCATATGTGTTTTGGGTAAATTCAGAATGCTACAGAACACTGTATGATCCAGATCTCAGGGTTTTCAGGCACACAAGGTCAGGACTATGCACTGTTGTATCAAAGTTTATTATTTGTCATTTGTATCTTAGTGAAAGCTTGAACTTGTCCTAATAATTTTTTTTCTAGTCACATCTACTTGCTCCTTCTGCTGTTATGGAGCAGGTAACTGAGCCATGATATCTTTCCTCTCCTCCCTTTCTCTCCCTTCCCCTTCTCTCTCCTTTCCTCCCCTTTTTTATCTTCTCTGTTTCTCAAGTTCAGTGGGAAAACAAGCTCATTCTAGATTCACAGCAGTTACACTTGTAATCTCTTCTCTTTTTTTTACAAGGCACTGTTAAATTAATTCTATCTCCATTAATCTTCCATCACTTAGACTCTGTATTCCTTGGAGAAGACAAGAGAAAAATTTTAAATCAGAGTCACTTCATCATTACTATATTTTTCCTCATATGCACAGGCGTGAACTTCAAGACCTGAAAGGTTCCTCTGAAACCTACTACAGAGGGAGAGAGATTGATCTTTCTGCAGTGGGAAAGCCAGTCCATCTGCCTTAGTGATCTGTGCCACTCCTTCATGTTAAAGAATTTGTGTATTATTTCCATTCAGTACTTTCTGACCAGATTTACAACCTCTTTTTCATTTTTTAATGGATTAATATTTTCTATTTCTTTCTCTTTTCATTCCTATAGCCCTCAGTTAATTCCAGTATGCCTTAGAAACCAATGCACATTTACTCCTCTTCTCTCAATCACAATCATGTCGAAATTACATAAGAGAGGTAACTGTGGTTATAAAAAGTCATTCATTCTGAAAGAAGGAATCTTAGTTTTCACTATGATAGGATTGAAAGAGACCTTGGTTTTTTATATCAAATCATTTGATGCTACACTTTATGGAATCTAAAGCATAATCATACTTCATGTTTTTGTCACCATCAACCCTTCTATATGACTGAGTGAAAGCTGTTGCCTTAAAATTGTTACCAATTTTGTAGCCTAAAATTTTCATTGCCAAATTTTTTTTTTCTTTTAATCACTGGGAGAGGATGATCTCTTAACCCAAACAGCTTATTTTTTTTTCCTCATTATTTCTAACTAAATCGTTATTTTCATCTCTCTTGTTCAGGAGGACTGATGGTTTCTGGTATCAAATAATGCAGGTTCCATCATGTTGGCATGTATGAAATGCCAGGACTGCAGTGTCAGCGCAAGGAAGCAGTTTGGAAATACAGTGATTTTCTGGTTTAGGTCCTCAGCCCTGCCTCTGTGCAGTCAAAAAATTCACCATTTGTAATATCTTCATCCCTACACAACCCTTATGTCCCCTTATGGAAGTGACAAAGTGCCCCATCCACATTTTGCAGTGGGAAAGCAAGGTGAAGCCTTGAGTCACAGAGGGAGTTTCCCGTGGACCACAGGCAGCCTTTGCGCACAAAAACCCTGGCTGCTGGAATATCCTCCCTCCCTTCTGAAGTTTTTGTAGTCGCTTAAGGGATTTGATTCTCAGGCCTCATTAAATTAAATGGGATGAGGGCATTCAGACATCTGAAGTTGCTCTGAAAATCTCAGCTGTAAAAGACAGCTTATTAGGCCGTTTCCCCCATATCTTACGGGCAGAAAAAGCAGATCCATTGTGAGTGAAAGAGAGAGACCAGCACATCATAATAAATAAGAGAAATAGCTACTATTTTGTAATTCAATTGTAACTTCCCATTAAATTTAATAATGCATACACTTTAACTTCATTTTACTCTTATTAAGAGAAAAGAAATTGGTCCAGGCAAGCAAGCAAATAATTAAATAGAAATATTAAAAAATGCATGAAGAGTATAGAGCTTAAATGTGTATCACTTTTGTAGTGGCAGACATGATTTAGAAGCTGGGCTCCTAAAAATGAAACATTCTTCAAGCTTTTGAAAGCTCTCTAGGAATTCTAGCATCAGAAATGAGTTTTCACAGTGCCAGTATCTCCAGAGACATAAGGTTGCTTATTTTTTCACAGTCTCCAGCATGGGCTATATTAAATACAGGAACACTGAGGGTAAGTCCACAGTGAGTGATAGAAAAGGCCACAGCATAGGACTGGAAATACCTGAGCTGCCTCTGAAGGCACGTAGTGTGACTCTTGGGGATAGTCCTGTGCAGCGCTAAGGGTTGGACTCAATGGTCCTTGTGGGTTCCTTCCAACTCAGCATATTCTGTGATTCTGTAATTAGCTATCTGGGATATTAGCACCCTGCCTCTTAATAGGCTGAGGGAAGACAAGCTGCTTTCCAACTGAAGCAGCAACTTTTAAACACAACAAAAACCACTACAGTGCCCTGCAGTGATTGCCTGATGGACCAGCCCTACCCAAGCAGATCAGGACCAACATTTAGGTTCTGAAAATAGAGACATCACAAAAACCACTTACTGAAATTCCAGGGCTCTCTAAGGGTGTCCATGTTACAAGAAATTTGCCTGGAGAGCTTGAAGTGAAGCCAATGGAGCTGATTTCAGCCAATTTTATCTTTATAAACACATGCAAACCTGACCTCTTTGAGGCCTCTTCACATTTGTTGCCAGAGGATTTTCCAAACATCGGAGGTCTCTTTTTCCACAGAGATATTTCTTCTTCAGCCAGAAAGTTTTCTCTCACCACGCTGGTTGGAGAGAACAGGCAAGAAAAGGACAGGCACTTTAAATACACAGAGACAAATACCTCCTTAATCTGACTGACCTCTCACTTACATGCCTGTTTAAAACTTTCTTATTCTTTCATCAAAATCCATTTGCAGTAGATAAACATTATCTGGCTGTGCCAGATCAAATCTCTGCAAAAAAAAAAAAAAAATTAAGTCTTGACATTGAAATGGCTAGAATTATCCTGTTAAGGAGAACTATATTAATTCTTGAAAAGGCCTAAATCATGTTTTATATGCAGAGCATTAGAAATGCTGTTGCAAGGCCAGGCAGACATGGAAGTTACAGGAGAGGGAATCTTTCCTTCCTCAGTGATGTCACTTCAGTAACTGTTCATCTTCGTGGCTGAAATAAACTTTACAGTTTTGATATTCCTCTTTATTTCCTCTGCAGGGAAACATTACTTTACATTACCATTCTACCTGCTGATTTCAAGTCTGTGTGGGAAAGGACAAAAAACCATGAGTCTTTCTGCTTTAAAACAACTTCTGCTCTGCAGCCAGTGGCCCTGTATGGTAATGAGGCACTTGGACTGAGCTATGCAAACTTTGCCTCTGAGTCTTGTTTTCCTAAGGGGATTGTGGCAAGGTGGAGTTGGGGCCCCTCTTCCAGGCAAGAAGCAACAGGACAAAAGCAAATGGCCTCAAATTGCTCCAGGGGAGGCTCAGGTTGGATATTAGGAAAAGTTTTTTCACTGAAACAGTGGTTAATCACTGGAACAGGGTGCTCAGGGAAGTGGTGGAGTCACCATCCCTGTAAATGGTCAAAGAATGAGTAGATGTGGAACTTCACAATGTGGTTTAGTGGGCATGGTAGTACTGGTTGAAGGTGGGACTCCGTGATCTTGGAAGTCTTTTCTAATCTTAATGGTTCTGTAAGTATTTGTAGACATGTCTATGCTCATTTGTATCTGGAGGCATTCCTCTTCAATATAGGAGATTTTATATAGAAGGTTTTATGTTAAAAGCCAGGGAACAGGAGCACCAGAAATTAGTAGCTACTACTGGCTTTTAGTGTCGTTACTAAATTGTGTAAGATGGAGTAATTAAAGGCAGCCAACACAAGTACCAAAAGCAGGTCAGGCAAAACAAACATGCAGAAAAGCCAAACTTACTTGATGCTTTTTGGGAACCTCCACAGCGGACAGGAAAGAGTGAAAGTATCGACCAAACTAAATGCTACTCAAAAGAGAACAAAAATTGTGTGAGGTCAGAGCACTGAAAGTGAGATGTGTGGCTGTGTGAAAGACTTGTTTAGCAAGGACGGTGAGAGGGCTAGAAATGGTGTGGAGGTCTTTTAACAAGGAAGGAGCTGAGGAGCTGCAGCACAGGCTGATGCCAGAGCCAGGCTGTGCTGTACATTGTACTGTCCAGCTGGAAGTTGGATAGGATTTCTAAAGAAAATACATGTCATATCTTCTAATGACAGTGAAGATAAGCAGGCTGACCACTGACAAAGAGGGGAGTCTAGTTTTGAAGTGTCAAGGCAGAAGTGACAAGATAGGCCAGAAAAATGATCTGTGAGATGGTTGTAACTATGGGTGAAGTTAAAAGCGTTCTCACCCCTTTGTTCTTCTGGGAAGGATGCTATTTCCCTTAGTGACATTGTGCTCTAATGCTTTAGAATGTTCAGGTTTTACTGGCTATTTTCTACTGAGCACAGAAGTTCTGGGAATAAAATATAAACCTTGATTTAGTGCCAATATCTACAGATCAATCTGAATTTCCAAACAGGTGAACATTATTCATGGCAATACATGGCCTGAGCCTGAAATAAAGCATGACATGACTTACATTTCTGTCTTGGTCTTGCGCTGGGGACAAACCACAATAGAATGACACAACCAAAGGTGAAAGAACAAAATCATAAAACCATGGCTCCAGCATTTCATAGCCTGGAAAGCAGATCATGGGGAAATCCTTTTTAGCCATCACAGCAGGAACATTGCTTCCCTGTTACTTTATCAGCCCAGTGAGAAAATCAGGACAACCTCTTTGCATTGGCAACGTGCCTTGCCACCACCTAGGGCTGTTGGCTCAGAGTGTCAGGATGTTTGAAGCGCTCTGCAGAAAAGCCAATATTTAAATGGACAGAGGGTCAGACTCAAACCTCACTGGAACAAATGGGACTCCTACTACATGCTTGTGTGGGTTTTAGATTAAGGCAATGGGAGCTAATTTATCCCAGAGACCCTGGAAACCTCTATTCAGATATTTATGGAGGTTCATTGATAAAAAGGACTTGGACAACTGGAATGCTGCTTCTTGAGGGATGCTTCTTTGTCACTGACAAGAAGAGTCGAGTCTTCAGCTGTTGCTGACACATGTTGTTATTTTGATACTCAACCTAACTTCTGGGATTTATTAAGGGAAGCTTTTCATGGCCAGTATAAATAGTGTGGGCTTTTGCCAATGTCCATAACTGCTCAAACTGTAACCAACAGGGACTTACATGAACAACTGATCTGAGTACTTTTACAAGGGGAAGCAGATGGGAATGAGGCAGTGAACAGAAGTCAGGTAGGTGCATATAGACATAAAGAGCTAAAACTGTGTGATTGAAATGTTTCCCAATTTATAGTCTTACCACTACAGATCCAAAGAAATGGCAATTGAATAACTTATGCCTGGACTATTGGTTGAATATGCTTCCATATATACTGTGAGGCTGCTGGTAGAACAAAGTGTCAGATCTGGTCTTTTGAGCCCATATGCAGATATTTATTTACTAAAGAGACTGGCAGATTTACTATTAATTATTTTTTTTCCTATAATTTGAATCCAACCTTCTCCCTGAACGTTGCCATATTTTTTAAATTAGGACAGTATTTGAAAATATTAGTTTATTGACACTGAAGAATATGTTATCAAGAGACACAGATATCCTGATGGGAGAATTAAAGTTATATACCATTTTTTGCTATGTATTCTGGAGTTAGAATGAAGGACAGAAAAATTCCAGTTTCACTTGCATAACCAATACATCATCATGTAAGTTATGTGCCCTGAAAAATGCATTCGTATTAAAAATTACACTGGAAACCAAAGTTCTAGGGAGGTGAGAGGGATGGTTTGCAGGGATTTGTTTTAATAAGAGCAACTTAAAATGGAACGTTTCTAAGATAGAAGTATCAACAGTCACCTCATATGACTTTAAAAAAGAGAGATTTTCTTTTCATTATGCACAGAGAAGCCTGTGATGACGTTTGTTGCCTCTGCAGTTCCAGAAGCAGCAAGATCTGGTGTCAGTATGTCCGGTAGTGATACCAGTTCATAAGGACGCAGATCAACAGCTTGCTGAAGTCAAAACTGTCTCTCCTTTAGCCATTTTTTTGCTCTTCACAAATTTATTCTTTACCATATTTTGTCTAATCTAGACTAACGTTACCTGTTCTGAGTGCACTGGTTAAATGTGAGTCTGATTCACAGCCCTGCATGTCTTCTTTGTTTCCCTGATTTTCATTCTGTATTTTTTAATTCTTAGATATTGTTTTCTTTGGCTTTTCCTTCACACACCCTGCTGTTTGTTTTCACTGGTAACAAGAAGACAGATGCACTTTTGTAAGGTGCAGCTTTATATTTAAATCCTGTCTGGATTTACACTGGGTTTTGCCAGCACAAGCCAGCAGCATGACTGAGAGTCTGACCTACACAGGGATTTGACACTTTTTCCCTCTGAGTCCCTGCCCCACTGATGTGAGACAGTGAAGAACTGCTTTTTAACAGTGAGCCCTGATCCTCCTCCTGTCTCAGTTTGTGCTTATCCAACAAGTACAGACTCTGATTTCTCAGGTGAGATGATGGGGTCAGCCTCTTTCACCCCTACAAACTCATGGGACTTCCATAGTCCTCTTCCCGCTTCTCTGCACTTAATGCTGCAGGTGGTCGTGTTAGTTTTTTATTTTCAGCTATTTTAGTAATTTCCTTGATTTAATACCTGATTTAATCTGGGTCTAGCAGAAGAGACAGATCGGGAGGTCTTAGGTTGTGCTATAACTCTCCTCCTTTCTATATGAAGAGTGAAAAAGACAGCAGTACAGAGAGCAGAGTCCTTAAATAGTGCAAAGAATTTTTTTAGATGTTAAAAGGAAACAGCATCATGGAACTACCTGTGACTCTGAAATAACAACTTAGTTTACCAGTAAATGAAAGACTGAGATTACAGCATTTTCAGTTGTGATTTTCAGATAAACATCCTGCCTTCCTCCTCACACATCACTGAATCCACAGCCACTTTCACAGCCATAATACTGGGTAAACTTTGTTAATCCTTACCATTGCTTCCAAGCAAGATTATAGTGAAAACTACCTGGCATTTTGGTATTCAGGAAGAGTAATCCAAGAATTGAACCCATGGCATTAATTGTATTTCTAATGAGGGATTTTATAAGGAAAGCTTGGTGAATGTGGAAATTGAAAACTCTGCTCCCAGCAATTATTAAATCTTTCCCTGCTTTGCTCTATTCAAGGCACACTCAGAAAAAGAATTATTCTATATATGAGTAGCCGGGTATTGTCTCACCCTTTCTATCAGAATGGGGTTACCAAGACAAAGCACTACAGAGAGGTCTTAGTGGGGATCAGAAATACTGAGAATTAACATCTGTGCAGTTTTAAGAAGGTGAAAAGCATTTCAGGTCCAAGTGTGAGAGGAGTAAGGGGTGATCTAAAAATTGCAAACCTGAATGTTATATTTTGTCTTCTATAAAAAGGAAAAACATTCAGAAACATTTTGCATTCAACTTTATTAAACAGGTTCTACCACGTTCAGGTTTTGATAGCTTCTGTTCCATTGTAATGTAGTTTAAATTAAAACAGAAATGTTTGACAGGTTCATTCCAGTACTCAGCTACACAGTGAAAGGTCACTTATGCCTCTGCATATGGTGGGGTTTGGAAGAAATAATCTATACAGAAAGCAATTGAAACTGAAAATATCTGCATTAAACTGGTAAATGAAATAAGGTCTGATACTGCCATCCAAAAGCAAGTAATTTGTAGGCTCTGGGAGTTATATTTCAGGATGACACCAAGGGCAGCTTTCTTGTACTTCACTTCTGCTCTGTGGTTGCATGTCTCTGTGGGAACTGGACAAAGTATCCTGATGGATATCCCGCCTTCCATCCAGACCAATGCGTGCTCAAATCCTACATCTGTTGAGAACAAGATAGGAAATTAATTACAGTGCATTGTATCAGGGATATAGGATCTGCTCAGACTAATTTTCACAGCTTAAATATGCAGCACTGAGCACTTAAAGCAAAGTGTCAATTTAAATTTGCTATTTTATGGAGCTTTGAGGGGGGATTTAGGCTGGAAATGAACACAGCAACAAACAAACAAACACACACACACAAATAAACCACACAGTGATAGTTGCAAAAATCTGTCCCTGCTCCAAAAATCATCCAAGTGGAAATCAAGGCACTAGAGAAACCAGTGGAGTCCCTACCATGATATGATGTAAAATCCCAGCTGCAAATGCGAAGAGCTTTCTGAGACAGATGTTACAGTTCTGATTTCTTAACAAGAGTTTCTGGAGTTCACCATTTCAAGGACAACAGATTTGTGTTTTAAAAACTTATTAGGATGAACCAACTTAAAAGTAAAGCTTGTTCTTTCGAAACATAATCATTATGGGAAATAAAAAGAGTAGGGAAAGAACGAATGGCAGAGCTTGTATACAATTACATAAATATATTTCAATAGGTAGTAAACTAAAGGTGAAACATTACAGTCTTTCATGTATCATTTAAATAACCCTGCTATCACATTGACATCCTGCCAGTTTATTCTAAAACTAAAATTCAAAAGCCAATATTAACTAAAAGAAAATGAATCACTAGTCATTACCTCACAGATTTATTTATAACTGCATTCAGTTTTCCAAAACTGTGGCAGGCAAGAGGGCAAACCCCATCCTGGGATGCATCAAACACAGCATGATCAGACAGGCAATAGAGGTGATTAGAGGTGATTATCCTGCTGTGGCCAGCGTTGGTGTGGCCTCATGTGGAGCCCTTTGTCCAGTGCTGGGACTCACTGGTTAAGAAGGATGTGAAGATCCTTGAATGTGTCCCAAGGAGGGTAAAGAAGCTGGATACAGGGCTGGAAAGCATGTCCTATGAGAAGCAGCTGAAGGCTCTGGGCTTGTCTAGTTTGAAGAAGAGGAATTTGAGGGGTGACCTCTCTACAGGGAGAGGGAGGTGCCGAGCGCTTCTCCCTGGTATTCAGTGACAGGACACGTGGCAATGGTTCAAACCTGCATCAAAAGAGGCACAGTCTTGACATTAGAAAGCATTTCTTCACTGAGAGGGTAGTCAAACAGCAGAACAAACTTCCTTGAGAAGTAGTCAGCACTCCAAAACTGTCAGTGTTTAAGAGGCATTTGGACAATGCTCTTAACAACAGGCTTTAACTTTTGGTCATCCCTGGAGTGGTCAGGCAGTTGGACTAGATGGTCATTGTGGAGCCCTTCTAACTGAACTATTTTATTCTATTCCATTCCATTCTGTCACAAATAATTGCCATTACACAAGAAGACCTGACAACTGGATAGCCAAATTGAACACTTTTCTTAAATTTCCAAGTTTCCAACTGCTTTCGGCTGTTTTTCATATGAATGCCTTTCCAACTGGAAAGTACTAACTTCAGGTTTGCAAACTCCAAGCCCACAGAAAGGACTTTTTTTTTTTTTTTTTTTTTTTTTTTTTTTTTTTTTTTTTTTTTTTTTTTTTTTTTTTTTTTTTTTTTTTTTTTTTTTTTTTTTTTTTTTTTTTTTTTTTTTTTAAGGTGGAGCAGCATTTGAATCTAAATTGCTCACAGTCCCTGGAGTTAATAGCTTCATTCATCCTGTAACCATTTTGGCTGTGATATCAGAAGCATTACAATGTAACGCATAACACTGAGTCTGCAATACTAATGGGCACCAATATACTGCCCAAGTCATATTTCTCTTTTGCAGCAGTGTTAATAAAGCAACTATGGAAGCTATAAATTGCAAAGGGGGGGAAAGTTACAACTGTGCAATGTTCCAGAGAGGAATTTGAGATGACCATAACGGTTCCACAACCCATCAGTCATTTCTATAAGCAGGAAAAAGAAAAAAATAAAAATCATGATGGTATGTACTGAAGATTAAAAATGCCCTATCAGTCTTGGGAGTGAGTGGTAGCCTTTGAATTACTAGCAATTTGTCTACCTGGCAAGTTTATCAACCTGGTGAGGCAGAAGACTGAGGAAAACAGATTTTTAGGGAAAGGTTTTAACATATCTTCAGCGTTCATTGCTTTACTGACAGAAAGTTGCTGCCTTTCTAGGGCAGAGAGAGACAAGGCTGAGGCTCAGTTTGTGCACTGGGAGCTGCTGAGCTCTGGCTGGCGCTGCCTTTCTCTGCAGTAGTGTTGCTAGGCTGTTGCTAAGGTTGTTTTTGCTCCAAGCTAGATGATCTACCTGTTTACTGCTCTAAACTGCGGGATTTAGGTTTGCATTATTATCCCCAGCCTGAGTAGTTAGCCCTGGCTGCTCTTTGTGGATATGCAGGATACCTGATTGCTGTGCCATGGTGAAAGGCTCAGATGGCAGCTTGGGTGAGAGCCAGGCTGTAGCAGGAGATTCCCAGGGCCACAAAGAGGGATTTTCCTTGTGGATTTGACTCCTCAGGATGAAGACTGGGATTTCTTCCTCTGAGAGTAGCTGTCACAGGTCAGCATAGGAGTGCAAACAGTGGTGTCATGCAAACAGGACAGATTGTTCTGCCTGAGTTTCCCTGGGAGTTCTGGCTGATTTTGTTGCTCTAATTATTTGTCTAGTTGTTCTATTCATGCCCAAAGTATGATTCTAGTCATACCCAAAGTTTTCCATGAAATAAGCAGAAGTCATTTATGCCACAGACAGTAGCTCATATTCCTTTAGTGATTAACAGTGTTTTCTGCAAAGAATTTAAAGCAAGGTCAGGTTGATCAGATCTATGTTAAACCACTGATGACATTAATCACTTTTTCTATTGCCAAGGCATCACCTGAACTCGCATCTGCCTTAGAGGGAAACAAATAGAGTGTACATATCTCTAAATCCTAAAGTCCCAGTAGCAGTTTTGATAAAATTTAATTTGGTAGATTGGATTAAAGAGATCTGGGATTAATTTTCAGTTCAATTTTTGCTGGATATTCATCAAATGAGCCTATCAGGCAACAGTTCTGTGCACTCTCAGGTAGCTCACTTAATCTACTTTATGCTTTGGTTCATACTTAGTGAAATAAGGCTAATACCTTATTACTACCTTAGCAGAAAACCCAAAAAGCATTACTGAATATGAACTATTCAGATGCTTGGAGAGCTGTGAGACAGAGAGGAGGATATCAGTATTTTTTTTTCTAATTTAGTAAGGTGATATTTTCTAAGGGAGTGTTCAGTTATCAAATTTCATTCTGGAAGAAATATTTCACATGGTCAAATCATTATTTTATCATGTCAATTCCTTATAGTCCCTTTCTAGAAGTCTTATTTTGCAGAGCTTTCTCTGTTCCATCTCTAAATGGAGTTGGCGTCCTGCTGGTTGCTTCATCACTTCTCAACACTCCCAAGTTTTCAGAATGGCTTTCATTTCCCTATTGAATTACCGTGATCTCTGGTAATAGCTGAGAATAAGCAACAAAGCAGAGATGTTTCCTCTGTATCTCCAACCACAAGTCTGCATTTTTTTCCTTTCTCCATGAGTTCTACAAAAGTTGATTCAATTAAAAGTACAGAGACAGTAAGATCAAGCACTTGTGTGAAAGGAAGTGAAATGAGGATTCACAAAATCAGTACTGGTACTTTTGACAGATTTGTGTAGGCTCTTTGCATCTGGGTATTGTCTACTTCAGTTTCAAAATGTTTCTTTTACAGAACCCATTGCAGTTACTTTACTGAGCTTTTTTAGGTTTTTGAAAAGAGCTGGCTGGCAGAGCTCCAGCCTGCATCCTCCTCTTGCAAAAACAGGTATAAGATCAGCACAGAAGGGATGTGGGGATGTTACCTTGACAGTGTTTTTCCTGAAGAAAAGCTTAGCATCACAGAAATTATTTTTGATTGGTCCTTAACAGGCTTCAAGTGATGGAGATGGTGACTGGAGATGATTCCTGGTACTGGTCATCTCTGCTGATGTGCAGATGTTGTTTGCTGTCATTCTCTCTGTTTTAACATCATCCACATATTTCTAGCAAAATAATTTTTTTTTATTATTCAGGCAAGAAATTTCACTTTTGGGAATAAGGCTAATGGTCCATATGCTTTGACCACTAGGAACAGCATTGATTAGTTTCAGTGAGGAGGGCAGTAGCCTTCATTTACAGGATTATTAGCCAGTAACAGCTTTTCAGCACTTGCTGTTCTCAGTGATGCTGAGCAATAGGACAAGAGGTAAAGGACAGAAATTGATGCACAGGAAGTTCCACCTGAATATGAGGAAGAACTGCTTTACTGTGTGTGTGACCAAGCACTGGAACAGACTGCCCAGAGAGGTTGTGGAGTCTCCCTCACTGGAGATATTCCAGAACTGTCTGGACACAATCCTGTGCCGTGTGCTCTGGAATGACCCTGCTTGGGAAGGGAGGTTGGACCAGATGACTCACTGTGGTCCCTTCCAACCTTACCCATTCTGTGATTCTGTGAAACATCAAAGGGACAAACACCTTTGGAACATGTTGCTGGATACACACCAGGTAAGCCTAATGCAGAACTGCTCCTGCTGTTGGATCCTGGATCACCACATGTGACAGAAGTTTCTTTGCTCGTGGCCTATGGGTGAGAGTTGTTCCTTCTGCCAACTCCCTTTCTTCTTGAATGTTCCCCATAGATCCTACAAAGCTTCTTCTGAAGTGGAAGTTTTCTCTTCTTGGTTTGTTCTCCCCACCCCAGTGACATCTCTCTCAAAAGGTACATGGGGTGTTTCTGTACCAGATTCCACGCTCATCCTACAGATGCATTTTAGTGGGGTTGGGTCTTTGGAGTAAACTACTTGCATTGAGATTGCTTTGGAAAGTATATGCTTATTACAGAAATCTGTCTGCAAAAGAGTTTCTATTTTACCCAGTTGTGAAATTATGGGTAAATGAGGAGAAAGCTGTGAAAATATACGTACCTATGGAAAGAAGAAAGGGAGTGATTTGGTGGGTGGAGGAGGGGGGGGGAGATTAGGGAGTAATCAAGTGCTACTGAGACATAAGGAATTTAAACTGGCTGTTGATTACACCAGAGTAATTCAGCAAGAGAAGCAATAGAAAGACTGCTAATCATAAGCAGGTCATATCTAACAAAAATGTGAGGTAGTGAACAACTTTGTTTATTTCCTTGCCTGTTCAGCCAGAATTTATTCTGTCTAAATTAAAGCATATAAGGTGGGTATGGCAAGAACTATTTTGCTTTAAACTCCTTACATTAGTCAGAGAAGAACTAAAGACACCTCTAGAGTTCGCAAGAATGGGCAAAAAGTCGTTTCTCAATAATTGAGCGGAATATACCCCACAGGGTACTTCTTGTCTCTTCATTCACTCTTAGGAAAATTAGTTATTCTGGGGGCAACCCAAAAAATTAGGGCCTGTTTACTAGTATGACCCAGCACTGTTGCACCTCAGATCCTTACCCATCAAATGCGCCTTTTTCTCATGACAGAGAAAAATTTTGTTAAAGCTCTTTTCCAGCAAGGTGATTTGAACATGTTAAGGATGATTCAGCAAAGCACTTAATTGCATGTCTCAGCCTATCCCTAATTAGCAGAAATCTTAAATTCTTGTACAGTCCTAAGCATATCCTTGAAGTTAACTAAGGCACTTACCCAAGCTGCTCAGTATGCCTGGTGCAAGGCAGGGAAGTTAAGCAAGTGTTTCCATGGCAGGCCATAGAACCTGCCAACAGATACACCATATCCCTGGTAAAACCAACAGCTGAACCTGCAGCAGCAGAATTTCTTCCTCATTCTAGAATCACAAAACTACCTTTCCTAAACATGTAAACTGCACCCTCTTTCACTCTTCTAATGCATGGATGTGAGTTTTCTCCACGTTCCTGATATGGGAGCATTGCTCTCTGCATATTACTGTGTGTTTTGTGCTAAAGGATGTTCTGAAATATGGAAGCTTGAAATATTTTTGAGAATCTGTTTCTTTTCACTGAACTTTATTGACCTTGACTGCCTTGTGTTTCACTCTGAGAATGACTGACTCTCTTTTTCCCAGGCTTTTGGAGTTCAGTTTTCAAGTGTGGGGAGGTCACTAGCATTGGCTTTTTTCCACCTCAGTGTGCCTACATTTCTGCAGGAAAGAACACAAAGTGTTAACAGTGAAAATTGCCCAATATCCTCTGGTGTTCTGATGGATGGCAGTATCCTTGCTCCGTGTCTCTTGGTACAGCAAAACACTTCAGCTGAAGAGGTTTTAAAAATCTATTTTGGCTACTCGAATACACGAGTTTTGTGGTAATGAACAGCCTTGATACCAAGGTCAAATCAGAATAATTGCCACTAAGCAGATTTGTTAGTGAAAACAAGGCTGTATTATTTGATAAGGGAGTAAGGATTGGGGTTATCCTACACTCTTGCTAGTTTTGGTCTTTATTGAGAATTTGCAGGAAACTGGGAGATTTATTCGTTCTTCTTCTTTTGCCCTTCACATTTCCCAGTGTGGGGGGCACAGTCTGCATCTTGGAATGGGAAAGGTCCTGCCATCACCAGTATCCAGATATACATATCCTGGGGCAGGATCCAGCCCAGTGCTATGAATAGTCCTCAGACAACTGAGCCTTGACCAGCTTTTATTTTATTTATGACATTTATTTTGTTCCAAACCCATGCACTGGCTGGTTGCCCATGACAAGTACTATGGATATATTTCCCCGTTGGTCTCTGAAACCTGGCGTGTCATTTCGTTTCATAGGAGAAAATAATTGTCACCTTTATGTGAAACAGCAGAGATTGGCCGTGACAAGAGATGGGATGATGGCCAGAACCACATTGGTGCTCCTGCAGGTGCTGGATGTCTTTTTCCAGAGCTGTATTCATTCAACATGGGTTAAAATGACTATCAGAAAGATGGTTTTGGGGAATTTTTTTTTTTTTTTTCCATTTTGGAGGATTAAAAGCTGGGGTGGTTTGTTTTATTTGTTGTTTGGTTGGTTGGTTTTTTCTCTTTTGTTACTTCTGTAGTTTGGGGTATAATCCACCACCCTGGAAGAACAGGGTATTTTCACTTGAGTGCTTTTGCAACAGAAGGAATGAAGTCCTCCATCTCTCCTCTTCTCCCTTGCTGTATTGTGTGGTTCTGGTTACTTTTGATCCTTTGTACATTTACAATGTTTTACATTTACGTTGTACATTTACGATGTTAAAGGTGACTTGTGTGGAGCTGAGGTTTCGTGGGTACTTCCAGATGAAATGTGTCCATAATTACCTGCAATTGCAAAGACTGAGTACAGGCCCAGCTGGTCTCAGGAATCCTGTGTTCCCTTCCTTCCTACACACACTCCCCTACAAGCAAAGAAACACGGAGTTATTTTCAGAAGCTCTTCTGAACATACTTGCTTAAACTCTGCCAATGAAGCCTCAACCTTCAGTTCTGACTGGCAATGTCATTCTTGCATCCTGTTTTATATAAACAACTTTGTAGCATTGCTGTCATTGCCCTTCATAATGTGTTGTACAAGGGAATTCCTTATAGATTTTTAAAGAGTACAGCCCTTTGACCGGGACAGGAAAATGAGTACAATCTAATCCTTGGAGTATTTGTAGTAAGTCACTACAAAATGCTAGTTGTCACAGCTTTAGTTGCTCAGCCAAGCCATCCAAGGTGAGTTATTTTAATAACATGGTTTTAAGGCCTGGGATGTTTCCCAAGTAATTTTATTATAATACTTAATGAAATGAGCCAATCTGCTCAGAAAACAATCTGCTCTCCACTGCTCCTGAGGTCTGTGTAGCATGAGCGAGTGAATTTGAAATAGATCCTAAACACCTGACGTGACCAGAAATTGTTTATAACTCTGGCTTTCAGGTAAGAAGTATGATAGAAACTTCATGGTAACTTCAAAATATACCCTCTCTTTTTGATCCATATGGAGGAGAGGCCAAAGAACAGTCAGAGGCTGTCCACCTCATAGGGGTGGGGTAGGGGACTAGAAAGGCACAGTAAGAATTTATCCATGGTGAAAGACAGCAAATTAATTTTAGGGTCTACCTCAAATGAAGTAAATGAACCTCAGAAATACTATGAAATTAAATTACTGCAAAATTTCTTCAGGCCTAATCATTAAAGGTCTAATTAGAAGAACATTATGTGTCAGTATAGTGTCCCACTACCTTGTAAAATATATTAGGCTGGGATTCCTCTTGGATTTCTTCAGCTTCAATGCCTTCATTTCTCCCTTCCCTTTCTCTCTTCCTTCCTTCCATCTTCCCTTCCCTTCCTCTCCCTTCCTTTTTCCTTTTCCTTCCTTTTCCTTCTCTTCTTCCTCTCTTCCTCCCTTTCCCCCCCTTCTTTCTTCCCTGTGTCATTCACTCCCTTGGTGTCTCTCAGCAGCCTGTGCAGCAACAAAATTTGTTTTATTTTGAACATAGAACTGCAGATTCCAACCTGGGGTTTGCAGACCCTCGGGGCTACTTGTAAGAAGGGGAAAGTATGAAAAAGAACTAGAAAAAGCAAATTGAGGTACTAAATCCCTGCATGATAGCTATGCCCCTGAAAATAAAATTGGACCTTCACAAAGTAAAATAGTTGGAAGCTACCAGGAAAGAAGGAATTATAATAAGAAAAAACATCAGGAGGTTTGGAAGGTCATTATGGTCAAATATACAGGGGAGGTAAACTTTAGAGGAATTCTGTTCAGTGTTAATACCATTTTAGATCAAAGGAATAACATAGTACCTGAGCTGTAGACAGTTAGTGAAATTAAACTTTTGAGCCTCTTTAAGACTCTCCTGTCACTTTATACAGCCATTAGAAAAAAAAAAAAATCCTATTTCCTTCCCTGCAGTAAATTGACCAAAGTTCATTAATGAATTTGAACTCAACTATTAAAGCTCTGAAACACTGTTGCTTTGTATATGTGGGAACTTTCATTCTAATGGATCTTAGAATGATTTATAGATGTGCATTTCATAGGGCACAGGTGGCATCAGAAACCACATTTCATACAGCTGTATCTGGCACATCCATAAATAACTTCACAGAAACATTTAGGTTGAATTTTTTTTTAAGAGCTTACGAAGAAGTGATTTGTTTACAAAACACAGCAAAACTGCATGACTATGCCAGGTCTGGAAGTGATGAATTCTTCCTCAGGTAAAGGCATAAAGATGCAGAATTAATATTATTTGTAATTCAAACACTAAAGTGTTACATAATTAAGGCACACAGGTTTGAGTCAGGGGAATCTTTATATGCCTGTGCATACAAAAGTGTCCAGCTCTTCTTGGATCAGGCCAGGAATGTCACAACTGTTTGTCTAAGGCACTGCATTTTAATAGCATTTGCTGTTGAGAAAAGGTCTCAGGCTCTTTGCAGAGACAGGTTGAAAGGACCACCCCCACCCCAGGAATTAAAATCCACCCCAAAATGTTTGCTACACCAGGTGATGGTAGAATCATTGCTTTCTTCCTTTTTGTCCTTACCCTTGGGAGTGGGTTCTGGCTGTGTAGCTTTGAGGCTACAGATTCTTAATCCTGCTGGGTTTAGAGCGTATCAAAAGCAAACTCCTCACTGAGGTGCATCATGAGGAAATCTTACCTGGCAATGCTCTTTGGTGTCATCCCATGAACCGAATTGGTTTGCATTAACACAGCCCTATCCATGCACTCACTTCTGTTGAGAGCCATCATACATTTTGTCTCATCTAACCTTGTCCCCCCCAGTGAACAGTGTTTTTGCATCTCATTTTGATCGAGCCTGCTTTCTTTAAAGGAAGGGCACCGTGACAAAACTCAGGGATAATTTGAACCACAGGTAAGCTGGAAAATCTCTGACAAGCTTTAGGTCTCAGAGATGAGTTTATAGCAGTTATATCTCTGGGACTCTTAGCAAGTGGAGTTAAATCCTGGCAATGTGTGGTAGGAAGATGAGGTGGAGCTGAGCAGTGCTTTCCTAGTGCGCAGGAGCTGCAGGAGTTGGCTCCACTGCAAGGGAGGTGGATTTGGGAGCACACGGTAATGGTGATTGCACAGACAAGGGTTGCATTCCTCCATGCAACCATGTGTAGTCCTCTTTCTGCCCTGCTGGAGCCCTCAGTGCTCCCAGGACAGATTTTATGGCTTGTGCAGTGCTTGTGAGTTACTTACCCATGACACAAGCCACAGCTTTTGGAGTGCATCACCCTCATGAACAAAATGTCAAGCACGAAGCTGCCCCAGACTTGCAGGCATGCCTCAGTGCTCCCTGCCAGAGAGGCAAATATGCCTTTGTTCTTTTGCAAGCACATTTTGTGGCCCAGAGGTTCTGGTTTCTGGGATACAGCATGGAGATCTGCTTTATTCCTGTTATTTACTGTTTCTCCAGAACAATATTGATATATAAGAAGGTATGTTTTTTCATGGGCACTACAGTGTGAACAACTGTTCTCTGGTTAGATTCCTGCCATTATTTGTCCACTGCCCCAGTGGTGTTAGTAAAATTATGAGTATGATCCCCAAAATAATGAAAAAGTAAAATTTTAAAAGCTAAACTCAAGCAAAGTTACCAGCTTTCTGAAGTTAGCCTTCATATCTGATACTCTCAGGCATTTCTGTAAAGCTGTCACATCAACAGATCATTTTTTTCCTCTTTATTTTGCCAAAAGCAGAGATTCTTGTGTAATCATATAACTAAAGGAGCTGGGGCTTTAGAAAAATGCTGATTATGTTATACTGTAGCAATTTGCCAGAAGAATTGCTTCTCTGAGCAGTTGAGATCTACAAGGTGCAGCTTAGATTATCCAGAATAAATTGTGCCTTGACTGAGAATCCAAAAGAATAGCCCCGTGATTATTATTTTGGGACAACCTCAAAGCAGGATTTTCTTCCCTGTGCCCCTGCCCCTGCATGCAGCCTCACCCAGCTCTCTCCAGCAGTCAGTTCATTTCTTTGCAGGGATTCTGCCCAGTGTGAGCTGGGTTTCACAGCTCCCAGGGGCTGTGGATGCACAGTTGCCTGCAGCAATTGAAATCTGAGCAATAAAATAAGTACGGTGTTTTCTGAAGAACATTCTCGGTGGTTTTACAGACTGATCAACACCTTTGGCTCCTTTCTATACCCTCAATATCCGTGTTAGGCAGAGCCTAAATTTGGAGTGGGTAAGCAGTTGCAGTGGGGTGTGTTGAAGCCAATCCTCTGACACTGCGGTGGGCTGTGCCAGGGGACACTTCACAGCATCGTTTCCACTCTGTGTTAATGGTCTTTTATTCCATTGGAGCAGCTGAAAAACCCTTCGTGTAATGGAGAATCAGCCTCTTTCCACGCATTCCCATCACTGCTTCCAGCTGCACAGCTGAAGACTTTGCCCACTGTCCCCACCCAGATCTCCAGTGAGCAGCCAGAGAGGCCCCTGTGGGTCCCTCCTGCCAACACGGGGAGCCTCATCAATCTGCAGACACTCAATTGCCTGCCAGGGCCTCTGTGTTTCCAAAGGGGCAAGATTTATGTCCAAAGAGTGCTCATATCACTGCAGTGGGATCCAAGACTTGTCAATTCAGTTGCCAGCTGCTGCTGATTCGCGAGATGTCCAAGACAAGCAGCTTAACTTTCTTTTTTCCTCTGTTTCTGTTTTCAAAGAAACCACTTCTCGGCTGCACACCAGGGGGCTGTTGCGAGTTTGAATTAATTTGAGGCTTCCAAATTAAAATTGCTGCAATACAGCAATTCATTTCACCCTGTGAGGAATATCTCAGATCCGCTGACTCTTCCTGTGGAGGCACCTGTTTCCCTCCAAAGCCAGCTCAGCTAACTGGCTTAGGCATCTCACTGACTCTGATCTGAGTGTTAACTCTTCTCTTTGCAGGTCTTGGGAGCCCACAGGCAGGAAACAGCACCCTAGCTTGTGCCACATGGGAAGTTAACTGAATATTGTGAACAAACCCTATTTCCAGCAAGCACGGGCATGCTGCTGTTGTATTTGTGCTCTGGCTTAAAAACATTCAATTGAGAATGTCATTAGGGGGTTAATGGAAGCATTGTACTTAGAAAGCCTCTCTGAAAGCTAGTCTAGCCTCCTTACCTTACTGTGTGATCAAAGTCATTATTTTCCAGCTCCTGCTGTGATTGCAAACAGTCAGATTTGAGCAAATGAGCTGTGGATGTATTTATATCAGGACAATAACATGAGGGGGTTTGCAGAATGGCATGCTATGACTAGCTCAAGAAATAATGTAATTAAATTATTGTTTACAGAAAGGAGACTGGTACTTCTGAGTAGAAGATATTTTTAAACTTTCTTGAAAAGAAACTAGACTCTGGAACATCCTTTATAAACAGAAATTAGAGGTCAAATACTAGATGAGAAAGCAAGAATGGGGGAATTTCAACTCCAGAACTTCATTAGCAGCACATACACATGCACACACAAACATACACACAGATACACATACAATTCTACCCTTTTTTCATGCACATCTTAGGCAGAATGAGAGCTTCTATACTATCAAGACATCATTCATTTAAAAAATGTGAGCAATTACTGAACCCATGATTTCCCAGCTTTCAGGAGACCAAGTTCAAAGCCTGAGCTTGACATAAAAAAATGGGTGCGAGATATCAACATACTGTCTTTATCTTATGATAAGAGAATGCATTGTTCAAGGGCTTGTATTGTTTTGTTTTTCTTTTATTTGGTGAGGACTGTGGCAGGGCAGAGGGACATGGGACTGGGGAGGGGGACAGACTTACCATTTTGAACTCAGTTTATTGCCTATGTATGTCTAGTGACATTTGAGATGACCCAAAGTATCAGTTTGGGATGGTAAGGACACAGAGAAAATTCCTCATGGCAGCACCATGTCGGTTCAAATAAACCAAGCCCTAGATCTCCACTAATAGTAAGGAGAAATGAGGCACCTTGCCTACCTGTGGGCTGAGCACACAGGTGTATACACCTGTGTTTAGTCCCAGAATTAACCCTGCCTTGATGCTTATATTTTGTTTGGGATTATTATTTCAGCGAAAGAGCCATCATTTTCATACTTGCAATTCTCATAACAGCTGGGTTACTGCTGTGACCAGGTAAATAGGGCTGAGTGACTTTCATGGGCTCCTCTGACCAGGAGGAACTGCCAGTTCTGTTGTAGTGCTGTCACGACACTGGAGAGGTGCGGTTGGACCTCTTGAACATTGTGCAACTGTTGGATTTTTATATTTTGGCTTCTGTACAGCATCATAGACAATCTCTGAAACTGTGGCTGCCAACCCCCAAACACTTGACAGCTTCATCCGATGACATTTAGATTGACTTGAAACATGTGCAAAGCTTGGCCTGTCTCCAGAGCCAAAGTAGAGAGCCACCTCCACCACCAGAGCCTGTTTGCATCTTATTCCTGTTTCAGGAGGAACTTGGAGGCCCCGAAAAACATGCAGTCTGCCATGCAGTCACTGTGGTATAGCTTATGCAGCCCAAACCATTCAGGTCTGTCGTGCCTGTAGCAGCTGGAATCTCAAGTCCCGGTTTCTTCTTCAGAATTCATCAGGACTGTGGCCCAAAAACATGAGTCTCTACTGTGGGTCACCTCCTGTCTCCCTTGACATTGCAACATCCCTCCCACTATCTATTGACCTTTTGCTCTTCTCAGCAAACATTTGGATATGTCACTTTTTTGATTCCAATATCAGTTTGATCACCCCTCCAGGTTTCACGCTCAGATTATGTTTTACTTACCTATAGTAACATCAGCCTTTACTGACCCAGCCAGATAAACTTGTTGGAAAGAGTCTTTATGAAAGTTGTGTTTTAGATGGATACTGTCAGAGTGGAGAGATCCAGCGTTGCTAATATAGCAGCTGTGGATATTGGAAGAGTGCAGAGGGTAGACTGGAAAATGTGTTTTACTCTTAGTATTGCTCCTATGCAGCTCCTACTTCTGTTTGTGGAAAAAAATCACCTGGGTGGGTCACTGGTGTGAGCTAGCAGGACACTTCTTTTATATCTCTTTTCCAGACTACTGTGTATTCAGCCAGGCCATGCAGTTCACCTGAAAAATGATAAGGGAGAAAGTTTTTGTCTTCTCAAACTGCAGGCAACATGATTTGTAAGGAGATAGAGAAGAAGGTTACTGCCTTTTCCCTCACCTCAGCTGAAGTCTCCCCTCCCACCTTGACCTGGGAATTACCACTCTCACAGGGCTGATGGCAAAGATGTGGGATGAATTCCTCCTGTCCTGTTTCTGTCAAAATGACCCGCAATAGAAAAGACATTCCATTTATCCTGAGCAGTCTAATGCCTTTCAGCTTTCCTCCCCAAAAGGAAAGTAGATGTCATCAACTGATCACAGACTGCTGTGATCGAGAACAGCGTGGGCAGGTTCAGAGGTGTGGCTCGATCCGTAGATCTGCACAGAAGTCTGTTCCCATTAAGGAAAGAGGTGGGAAGAAGACTGTGTGGTGCAAATGATGAAATGCACCTGTGGAAGGTGTGTACAGTGCATTTCAAAGGTATGTCAACAAGTATAAAGCACTCTGGTTAATCAGAGCCATTTCATTCTTTAACTAGAACACAGCTGATGTCCTTTCAGTGCCAGGGAAGATGTGTAACAGTCAGCTCTCAGATTTAGTACATTTTGCTCTTTTTGAACACTACTAAGGAGATTTCACAGCATGTTACTGAATATGCCAAAATGGAGTAATATATTCCATTTGTTGATCATCCTTCAAATGGAAACTCACATGTTCTCATACTTGAATACCTTCATTTTTAAGTCAAGAAAGGATCCTTCTAAGCAATAGTATAAACAGCTCCTATAATGACAAGAAGGCTCACAATGTCATTTTGTATTCATGAAAGAACTCTCTGAATTTTTCTTTTTCAGAGCATCTTTTTTGGAAAGAAATCAGATTTTAGTTTTCTTTACAAAATTTTTTAAGAATTCCATCACAGTACTCCCAGGATAAAAGAAGCAAGCAGGAAATGAAGATGTCTGTCCTTTATAAACAAAATGCAGTTAATAATCTGAAAACCTTAGATAATTTATTTTGCTTCAAAATTGATACTTTGGCCTCAGTAAGTTTTCAGAGAATGCTTGATTCACTTTCAGAACTGAAACAGAATCTGCAAGTCCTGGCTCTCAAACCCATATTATAACCAAGGGAACCAGAACTGTCCCCGAGGAAAAGTTAAATTAAAATTATTCTAATGCACTCCAAAGGCCACAGTTCTGTGTCTGTCTTCATCACTGGATTATTACTGGTGGTCTGTTCCAATTTGGAACAGAGACAAAATGACAATTATGCTTCCTAACAAGTCTTGAAATAACCCATAAGCTTTGAGGTGCTACATGAAAATTCTCTTTTCACATATTATTATTGGCTGGGACCATGAAGTTCTAGTCCCATTTGTCTTCAGGCATCCCTTTGCACCAAACTCTGATTTCTTACTTAACTGATCAGTTAGCACAGAGAGAACAACCCAGAAAATTAAGCATATAAGAATATACTCCTCAACACCAACCAGCCAAGCTCAATTCACAGATTAGGTAAGGCCCTATGACTGTGGTAGAATGTGTGAGGAGAATTAGGTACCCAAGGGTAAGGTCTGTCTCTGCAAGTAGATGACCATGTGAATTAGTCAAGAGAGAGTAAAGAATAGTAGAGTAAAGCCTAAATTCTGACATGCCCTTGGAGCTGGCTGTTTAGCACTGCACTGGGGATACTGCCTTAGTTTGAAATTCAGCTATGAACCCTGGGCAGGGGAGAGGCTCTGAAAGAAAATCAATCCTGCTTTGTCCATAACACAGGAGGCTTCTCATGGCCACAGCTCTTTTCACTTAGAAGTCCTTGGTTAGAGTTCATATCTGAATCTGTAAGAGTTAAATCCACCAGGTCCTTTAAAAAGTGTCCATTGGGTAACTCAGAGCACTGCAAATCTGTTTAGTCTGAATTAATCCTGAACGTGAATTGGCACCTGGAGTCTAATAAAAGAAGTGAACACTATGACAGAAGGATAAAAGAGTTGAAAACCACATCGAAACTCAGAAAATACAGACTGACAGAGGGAAAGTTTCTAAAATCTTCTAAAAGACACAGGAACTAGGAAAAAAAACGAATCAAATGTAGTTCTGAAACTCTCAATACTTTTAAGTAATTTCCATTTAGTGCTCTGGTTGAATAGGCAGCTCATGAAATGGTGTTACAGAAAGCTGCACTCACAGGAGAAACCAAGCACATGAGCAAGCATGTTCTAAACAGATCACACAAGAAGGTGAGCTCAGAGGAAAGTTTGGTTTCTGAAGCCTGAAAACACAGGTTATCACAGTGGGAAAAGAGTGGTGAGGGAGGCTAATCCTTTCAGTGACCAGACTGGACTGATAGAGGGATCTGGTGTGTAAAGTCAGAAAATCAATTCTTGAAAAAGCAAGAAGAATTTTCCCATGGAAAAATCTTCCTGTTCATACTGAAGCTTACTAAAGATGACCAAGGCTCTAAGAACATAACCATGGGAAAAAACATAATGCAAAATAAGGAAAGAGACTTGAGGCAGAATGTCATTTGAAATTTCAGGTCAGAAGGTTTTGAAATATGTAAAATTATGGATTGTGGCAGCAAAAACTCTTACTTGGACAAGGAAATCATCGTAGCTTATCAATTGCTTATCCATAAAGTGAAACAAAACAGAGGCTGAAACACATAGAACAACACAGAGAAAAGCAAATTCGACTAACACAGGCCCTGTTGAAAAACAATGCAACTCGGTCTTGATTATTTACCTGAAAGCAGATGGACATTTCAAATTGGTCATAAATGTTTTAAGCAAAACAGTGTTATTGATAGTTTTTCCAGAAAGAGTGAGAAGCCATGGAGACATTTGTTTATTAAACCAGGCAGTAGAAGGGAGGCACCAGACCTGCTGATGGGGAACAGCAAATCTACAGTGATAGAAATAAAGATGTACTGAAGTTGCTGTAATGATTGACATACAGCTGACTGACTGAATTCAATCACCTGTCCACGGAAGACGGGTGTAAAAATAAAGGTAGTAACCAAGGACTTAGGCTTCTGTTTAATACTTTGAATCTCTATTCTTCAGTTAAAGCCATTTGGCTATATTTGTCCACTTGAATTGAATTAATTGACTTACAATGATTTTACTTGGAATAAATGAAAAGAGATCTGTTCCTACAGATTTTTCTTCAAGAAAAGTCGAGGTTTAGTTACCGAAGCCATTGAGACTGGAGCCCTCTGAATGTGGCATAAACTTCACATTTCTTTTGCCAAGGGTATAATTGGATATCGACAATTTGAACCCAAAGAGAGCAAACAATCTGGGGAAAAAAAAAATAAAAGAGAAAAAATTCCTACCAATTTAGACTATCCATGTTAAAAATAAATCAATAAGGAAAAAAAAAAGAACTGAGCAAGAAAATCAGTCTTTAAAGGAAGTGAAGACATGATATGCTAACTGCAAAACCAACTGATTTAAACATCATGAAAGAAATAGAAATCAAGTACAGAAGGTTTTCTAGAAGTATAAATAAAAGGAGACTAAGAACAGAAACGCAGGGGAAGTGAGGCCAAGAGCAAAGATTATTTGGGTACAAACCAAAAAAAAAAAAAGCAAGGAAATACATAATGAAAGAGGTTATCATATCCAATATGGAAACAAAACTGAAAGAAAATAAGGCTTTCTCACCAGGAGAACATCACACTCCTTGTCCCAGAATCCTGAAAAAACTGGCATATTGATTATCATATGAGTGTTTTCAGTAGATCTGTCCAACTGAGTGCCAGTATGTGCACAAGGAATAGTCAACATGTTACCTGTAGTCAAATGGTGAGAAGGTGATCTGTTGGCACTCTGGTCTCAGGAGCAGGCAGGGGAGTAAGAGTTTCTTTCTTTTAAAAGACAGTGGTAAACAGAAAATGTAACATGACTGTGAAAGAGCAAATGCACTTGTGGGAGGCATCGGAAGTTTTTGTCACTGGAGAAGGGGAAGTGTTGCTGAGATACTAAGATCTAAAATACTGCAAACCTGTGGTTTCTTATTTGAGGTCCATGGAGCATTTGTAGGAATTGAACAAAAGGCAGGTCAGAGAACTAGCTTTGTGTTCCATTGGCCTTCAGGCACTTGGAAAGGATCCCCAACTTCATTCAAAAAAATTTCAGGAAAGATGGAGCATGAGAAAGCTACAGTACATATTTATACACAAATCTGGCCACCCACATTGAGACCAGAGAAGTTCAAACTAGGTCAGGTACAGAAGTGGGCCACCCTCCACCCTAATGACAAAGGAGGGGGATTATTTTCTTATGAGGAGAGACACACTGAGTCAGCTTGTTTAACTTCAGCAAAGTGGAGGCTGCAAAAATATATGCTGCCTGTCAATACATCAGTGTGTGATCACTGGGGAGGCAGACACAATTGTCAGCAGACAGGACAGTGCTGGCAGAACCAAACGGGAATATACTGCTCGTGATTAATTTAGGTTGAAAACAAGAAGGGTTAGGACTAGATGAGGAGTAAGATTATGTGACACTCTTGCATCAGAAGCACCAGAGGAGAGACAAACACAGCAATGGAGATGCAGTCTGACCTGCTTTTGCACAGGATTATGTGATGTCCCATGGGAGCAAGGACGTAATGACCTAAGGGATTGATTTCCCTCAGATGTTTTATTTTCCTGTAATTTGCCTCACTGCCCACTGGTGTTTTTATCCCATAACCTGTCAAATTGAAAAATCCCAGTACCATCAAGGTTAAGGCAGATGTGTTGCTACTACAAGATAAGAAAAATGTTCCCTGTGTGTTTGACTTTCAGTTTCATACAAAGCTTCAGAATTTTATATCTCCACAAGACACTGCATCTCCCTGAGATCCAAGAGAGAACACAGTTTAACTTGTGCAGTTGCTTGGGTGGTAGTAGTTATGATAACATCTTACTTTAGCCTTACGTGGCATTGCTCAGCTCAAAGGATTTCACACGGCTTTGAAAATTTATGACCTGATAAAGCTATCCATAATGTTTTGTTTTACTTAATGGTTAGACCTGCAGGGGAAGTAAGATCAGGTGAGAATGTGTCAGAATTCAGCTCTCAACAAAACAGTTTGTGGTGTGGGCACCCTCCTCACATGTAAATCCAACCCGTAAGCACCAAAATGCAAACTCCTGGAGAACAAAATATGCCAAATGTACACTGTGGTTTGGGAAGACAGAAGTTTAAGGCAGGTCATTTGCTTTAAGGCCATCTATAATAAGACACCAGAATGAGCAAACTGTGCTCTTCCTGACTGATCACAGTTGATGTGGAGTCCCTGCTCCTTAGAAAAGTGCAACATGTACATTCCAAAACTAAGCTTGGAAGAAATTTAATAATCAGCTTAGAAACAGGGAGAACAGGGCTAAACCAAGTCACTCCACAATGCCTTGGACACTGGTAGATGTCACAGACAGTGTAGGTGAGACCTCCCAAGACTGTTAGACCTGTTATACATTCAAACCACCAAAAATCCTAAAAAGATGTAGTTATTTAGCCAGATTACCAGACTTGCCTGCCAACCCAGAGAAGAAGTTACGTTTTGTGCAGGGGGCAGAATAAATAGCAAACTAGGGGATGGGCAGTTCACCAGTCTCCTTCCATGAATTTCTTTGTATTGCTGACAACATCGAGGATCCATTGTCATGGCTGTAGCAGAATCATAATATAAAAGCTCATTCCTGCACCAGGTTTTTATTAATGCAATGGGAAAAGTTAATGCTAGAAAGATAACAATAACAGAAAATATGACTCAGACAAATATGTGCCTTTAAGAACCTTTTTAGCATCTCTTCACTTGAACATTAATTCATTAGAGCTGATAAATTTTGAAACATTAGTGAAAATCAGCAAGAACTTTACAAGCTTTCAGGAGACAAACAACAGTCTTTTCTTTGCCGTGTTGTGACCTAGTCTGTTCATGAATCAAAAAGTGTTGTGTGGCTTCTTGTAATGAATGAAAGAACATTCTGCAATCCCTCACACTCCTCCTTTGTGTGGGGTGTGCGTTTTTAGGGCTATGATATGCAGCACAGTTATATGGTGACATATCACTTTGCTCATAAAATCCCTGCTTTTTACCATAAATTCTGGGATTTATTTTTCTGGGATTAAAAATAGAGATTTGTCTTGCTTTTCAAGATCCTCTGGTCTCATACAGAGGCAGGTAACTCTAGGTCAATATTCTGCAGCTTTCCCATCTCTTGGGGTCAGCAATAGAATTTATAACTAGGTTGTTATTTTGAAGCCATTCATTATTTCAGCTCTTTTTCGATTGCCTCTTTTCATATTTTGTTGCCTTGCCCTTTCCTAATGCAGCCTAACACCATCCTTGTGGTTATCCAGCACAGAGCACTGAGCAGATGTTTTCTTTGAGCTGTGCTCAGCCATATCTCGGCCCTTTCCCTCAGTAATTACAGTTAATTCTAGGAATCCTCAGTGAATATTAATAGTGGAAATTGTTCCATCAAATATCCATAACATTACACTGAATGCTCCTTCACAATGCAGTGCTCAATTACGCAGATGCATTACATCATCCTGAAGTCGCATGTACTCTTCTTTATGCTTAATTAGATTGAAAAAGAGTGCCTGGAGGAGTGGGGGAATGGAATGTGGGTTCCCATAAATCCCTAAAGCACAGTATACCCCCCACTCAGAAATGTCTCTCTCCTCAATGTTTTAACTTCGGGTATTTGCTATTAATTTTGGGTGTTTATCCTCTAGCTTGATGGAAAGGAGGTACTTGCCTTGAAATTTATAAAGGCTTTCCATCCTGTACCCTGCTCAGTTTCTCCTGTTTGATCCTGCAGTAAAGACACAGATCTTTACTGTGTTAGATCAACACAGTAGACCAAAACATAGACCAAAACACTGCCTCTAACTATGTCATTGACTGTCATCATCACAGGTTTAGTCTATGACTTCATCCCAGGGCCAGACAGGGGAGTGAAATGGGAAGCAAAGGATAATGGCTGTGATTAAGCACAAATCACCAGAGCAATTAGAGAACGTGACCAGACTGTAAAAAGCACAGGGAGATGTCTCTCAGTTCAGTGAATTCATGGGGTATTTTTTCTAGTCATAAAGCTGGTTTTAATGTTTACCACCCTCTTTGCTCCTATTCTGTTTAAGAAAGGTTGGCTGGGCATAAAGAAAAGCTACAAAGGCAAATAACCTGGTCTTTGTACCCAGCAGCTGTAGAACTGCACCCGTGGTGGAGGGCAGAGAAACAGTTCTCTAAAGCACATGATGCTCCCTGAAGCCAACAAGGAGCACAACTCTCTGTCTGCCCTCTGACTTGGGCAAGCAACTCTCACTTACAGCCCTCTCTCTATTGGCTGATTTATTGAAAGAAACTGCTGATCTTTTCTGTTGGCTTCTGTCATCAAATCAGGCATCAAGAAGGCGTGGTTGTCTTGCAGTCATGCAGAAATTTGCTCTATTAAAGCTGGAATCATAATGTATATAATTAGCACTCTGTCCCGACCTAGCAGTCAGTCGTTATGCAGGACTGAACACTGTACAAAGTCTTATGAAAATAGGACTCTGGTTAGCACAATAAAAATTTGACTAACGGTGTTTCATATCAAAAAAGGAAAGACTTGCTGTAAAGGATGTGAAAGAAGCTAAGGAATTCTATATTGCAGAGGTGTCCTGTGAAACAGACCGAGAAAGACCATCTGACCACCTCCTGCTGTCACATTTTTCCAGGTCGTAGCCACAGGCCATAGAAACTGTCTTAGGGAGGTACTCCCTGGTGTTGTCCTCCCCAGGAACCATGCAGACCGTATGACTGGAAGCCAAGACATCACTCAACCTCAGGTCCAATGTCCTGTGACACACAAGTGCAATCAAATGTGTTATCAAGTGATAGGAGCAACTTTATATGTTGGGAGACGTGGTAATTGCTTAAAAGTCTTATTTTGTGACAAGTGCTGAGCATGTGACATAGGATGCTCACATGGGGATTGTGGACTACACACAAGCCCTGTCACCTCAATGGACATCTACCCATACATAGCCAAACTGCAGGTACCTCACTAGCATTTTATCACACAGCAGGATATATCAGCTTTCTGGATGGGTAGGGACATACCTGATCTGAAGTGCAGGACTTGAGAGTTCAAGGTGTTCAGATGCCTCTGCAAAATGTTGCGTGCATCAATTTGGGCAACATTTAGGGTACCATGGATGTCAAGGTCATTATTTCTTTTTGTGAAACGTGCAGCTACTGCTAAATAAAGCCCCTGTTAAAGGACATAACCACTCAAGGATACAGTTGCAATCATGCTCTGTAAAAAGTGGACAGAAATAAACCCATTGGCCCAACGCTGTAAAACTGCCCAGCAAAGTGCATGCAGCTGCATTCAACTTGTGTGCATTATGCTACAGGTTTGGCTTTCTCATAAATATTAATATTGATCCTTTAGCACTTTTGGTCTAAGGATCCCAAAGCAGTTGACAAGTATAAATTAGGGAAGCTTTGCAACACCCAGAAGGAGAGGGTAAGTGCTGCGTTCTTTTAACACAAGGCATAAAACAGCAAAATGAGGTTAACTGACTTGTCCAGGGTCAGGCACTGAGTCAGACTGGGAGTTGGAAAGTGATACCCAGGAGTTCCCATTCTGCTGCTGCTGGATATACACAAGAAGAGGAAATTGGGGAGTTGCCTGAGCAGTGTTTGCTACAGCTGGTGCTAAGTCTCACAGCCCCTTATCTCTGTGGATGGTGCCCTCAAGAGCTGAAGCACAAACACGCTCTCAGCCCATATGCTCAGATGCTGGGAGCATCCCAGAGAGCTTCTACAGGTGCTGTGAAGAGGATTCCTCTGGGCTGATGAATGTAGAGAATGACTTTAAACAGTGTGTGAGTTCAGTATGGAAGGGGGGTAGGCAGTGTTGGACTCCTTTTTTTGCATTTCCAGCATCTTCTTTAGGGGAATTTTTCTGTTGCCATGGTCATTCAGGTCATTCAGGTAGGAAAAGGAATTTTTTTTTTTTTTTGAGATATCCTGCTTTGGTAGCAACAACAATAATATTGTTGTTTTTCCTGATTTCAAGTTGCTGAAATTGCAAACATTTCATTGGTCTGAAATGTAGATAAATCATAAGCTTTCCATTTCACAGATCAGTAAGTGGAGGCTAAGGAAGCCCATCTGCAGCAGAACTAGGATCTGAAAATCTTTCACAGACACTAGACAGCTTTCCTTTGTGGCTACAGGGAAGTTTTATATATGAACATGATAAAAATTTAAATTAATCTGCTGGGACATTACCCTGTATACTCACACTAAAAACTGTCTAAAAGAGACCACAATAAAGATCATTACCATAATCACCAGCCTAGCCAAAGCTATTGCCAAAGCTATTACCAAAGCCAAAGCAAGCCATGGAAATCACTAATGGTACCATGGTTCAGAAGTTCCTGCTCTAAGCTAACATGTTTTGTTTCACAGCTGTAGAGGGCTATGGATGTATGCATGGCCACTTACCATGCCCAGCTGATAGTCAATAACCTGTTACACAATGATGCTTTGATTGCTTTGGCTAAGCAATTGCTTAGACCTCTACTATGAATTTTGGCTACATTAAAATAACCTTCATCTACCGTGTTTTTTCTCAGCATAAGTGGAGATTTTTCCTGTCCCACATATGCACAAGGCAGTGGCTGCTTTCCTCCTGCTGTCAAATGGCCACTGGGAATGGATCATCCACTCTGTCATCCCAAAATAAATTCTGCCCAAGTCAGCTATAAATCAGAGTTGATCTCTGAGGCACAGTGGCTCCATGTTGCTCAGCCTACACTGATACAATGTAGGGCACAGTGCCACAATCCAGCTGTTGAGATATGAATAAACTACCGGGAATAATTTACAGAGAAATTTAAATACTGCTGACTTAGGGGAAATAAAATCACTGAAACACTGAGGGATGCTGGCAGTCTTGAAGCCAAAATCACATTTGTTTTTGTTCTGCTCTGACATGGGGTGTAATTGGGTTACAGCGACAACATTAAAATAATCTTTTTTTAGGGTGAGGAAAACAAAAACATTTCTGACAGTGGTCAGTAGCATGTGAACAACACTAATTGTTCATCAAGAATCAGAGAGAAATATAGAATCATAGAATATGCTTAGTTAGGATGCATCAAGATCATCGAGTCCAACTCCTGGTCCTGCTCACAATATCCCAAGAATCACACCATGTGCCTGAGAGCACTGTCCAAATGCTTCTTGAACTCTGTCAGGGTTGGTGCCACAACCACTTCCCTGGGGAGCCTGTTCCAGTGCCCAGCCACCGTCTGGTGAAAAACTTTTTCCTGATATCCAGCCTAAACCTTCCCCAGCTCAGCTTCATGCCAGTTCCTTGAGTCCTGCCATTGGTTAGGAGACTAAAGGCAACCTGCCTCTCTGCTTCCCCTCATGAGGATGTTGTAGACCGCTGTGAGGTCTCCCCTCAGTCTCCTCCAGGCTGAACAAAGTGTCCTCAGCTGGTCATTCTACGGCTTCCCCTACAGACCTTTACCATCTTCATGGCCCTCCTTTGCACACTCTCTAATGGCCTAATGTCTCTTTTATATTGTGGTGCCTAAAACGGCACAAAATATTCAAAGTGAGGCTTTACCAGCACAAAGTAAAGCAGGACAATCCCCTCCCTTGCCTGGCTGGCGATGCTTTGCCTGATGCTCTCCAGGTCCTCCTGGCTGCCAGGGCACTGCTGACTCATATTCAACTTGCCATGGACCAGGACCCCCAGGTCTCTTTCCACAGTGCTGCTCTCCAGCCTCTCATTCCCCAGTCTGTACACACATCCAGGGTTGCCCCTGATTGTGACCGTGACTGGCCTTCCAGATGCTCGGACAGGCAGTGGGTCATTAACTCCAAAAAGTTACTAACAACAACAACAACAAAAAATTCCTCTCAAAATAATAATTTTTTTATTTTTTACTTTTTTTTTTTAAAGTAAGAAAGAAGATATTAAAATATCCAGAATGTATAAAGTGATATTTGGTTCACTGAGGGTAATGGGATCCACCAGTGATGGTTTTTCCAAACTTTCTGTGGAAATATGCACTGAAAGCACTTCCCCCCCGCTCTGAGGTGTGCGTAGGCGGGGATGGGGCTGTGGTTGGCCCCTCACAGCCCCTCTGGATTGCTCCTTCTGCCTCCCCCATCTCCCTGCCCCAGCACGGGCCATTCCCTGGGCTGCAGCCCTTCAGTGGGGAGCTGTGCAGCACAGACAGCTGGCACAACTCCCTGGGGAAAGCAGGGGAGCAACAGATGGTTGAGACAGAAAATAGTGTTTAGACTGGAAATGAATTTCAGCTCTTCCAAGCCCTTGGACTTTGCAGTGCTAGGAACGGATTTTGAGGACAGTTGCAAATTCTATTTTGGGTTGTCTGGTTTGGGGACTCTTGGTTTTGCCAATATAACATATCACCAGGCACTGTCTGCAGGAGCCAAGGCAGGTCCAGCTGTAGCACCTCTTGGAGTCAATCCACCACTGCAAGTGACAACTTCCGAGGAGTTCTCTTCGACATTTACTTGGCTCATGCTCTCTTACCACTAACACACTCCTGCTGCCTCCTTGAGAGAAACATGGGACACCAAAATGCCTTTAAATCACTTGTTTCTGCCATAAAATTTTGTTAACAAAGAATGAATTTATGTCATCGAGCAGCACTAGTTGTTTCTTCATGGCCCCACCATGCCCTTGGTTCTTCAGCCTGTCAGACTCAGCAGCTCATCTGGGGTGCCTGGTGGCACTGCTTTGACCCTTGCAAGTACTTGCAGAAGGTGTTGAATTCCTACCTTCTTCTGCATGGCTATTATTTATTAATGTATTAGACTTTTGCTTCCTATATATTCTTGGATTTAGCTTGCAATGAGATATGCAGACGTTCAGCCTGCTCAGCTAGCCACCAAAAGTCAATAAAATGCTGTAACCTGAGGAGGGAGAGAAGTTGCACATTATAGGGTCTGAATCAGTTCACCCGAGACCAAAGCCAGTGTATCTTTCCCAGTAGGACTGGAATGGAGATTATCCCAAAAAAACTGGTAGGTGAGGGCAGAATTCATCCTTTTAAGCGTTTAATATCTCAGAGCCAGAAGGCTGTATTTTGAAATGAAAAGATTAAAGTTTAAAGCAGACTAGGAAGGATTCATTTAGATGCTGATCCATTTAGGTGCTAGTAATGTTTTGCTAAGGTGAGAAAGGAGTTGATGGAAAGATGTTGTGTTGTTTTTTCCTAGTAAAATGTTTTGGTTTATGTTGTGGTTTTTTTTCCAGGACAAATTCTGTATCTCTTTGTATTGCAAAGTACAGTGTGTCCTCAGGGTGGGAAGGAGCAAGCAACGAGATGAAAAAAAAAAGAGCAGTGGGCAGTTACAAGATAAATTTCAAGGTCTTTTGGCACTGGCAAGCCTTAGAGGCAAAAACTCCACTAAATTGCCTTTTGTGTACATCCCAGGAGAATGTTTTCTCCTTTGGCATGTTGAATCTGTGTGTTTACTCATGTATTAAAATTGCTGCTTGGTCTGCAGTGTAAAGATAACGTAAAATGAATCCTAAATACCAGATATAGGTTTACAGCCTGAGACGCTCTCTAGAACTGTCATCACTTGTGGGTTTTGGTTGTGCTAGGATGTCATATTCTGTGCTCTGCAGCTTGTGGACAATGCCAAGGCTAAAGGGATTTAGAGGAACTGACCAGCAAATGCAGGCCAGGAGACTGCCAGGGAAGGACACAGCAAGTGATGAGCAATTGCCAAGGAAGAGAGAAACGGTGCAGAGGGGCAAGATTAAAAATGAAGGTTATCACCTTGCAAAGTTTATCCTACCTTGCTGTGTCGAAAGCTCTGTTAGGGTCTGGATTTCACGGGGACTTGGGGACTGACAGGAGCAGGTCCCAGACTTTCCTGGAGAAGAGAAGGGGGAGCAACTCACACCTCTCAGGCAGACAGAAACTGGCCTCATTCCTCAAGGTGACAGCAGCCACTGTGCACTAGATGAAGTTGTTTTACCTCTGTATTCATAGTGCCAACATGACTTGCCTCAGTGAGGTGGAGAGGGGTAAACCTCAGAACACAATGGCACCCAAGGGTGTCTGTCTTTGATGTGGTCCTGTATAACCAAAAGCAATTCATCTTTCCTTGTGATGGTATTACCTGTGAGATCTTTGCCAGTTTACACACCCACAGCCTGGGAGCTCACAGCACGGCAGAAATGAACTTTTGCCCAGGGAGATCTCTTTGCCTAGTCTGACATGACATGTTGCTTGTCCCAGAGATGATTTTTCCCCATTCCTGGGAAGTGTAAGTGCTCCTGGAAGTGGTACAGTCATGTTGACAGCAGCTGTAGTGATCAAAATGGGCTGTGCTAGCAGACACCACCTGGGCTGCATGGCATTTGGGAAGGGAGCAGGGAAGGAGAAGGGTGATTGCTCTCATTGTGGGTAACCTCCTCCTTACCCCGTGAGCCAGTGGCTGTATTATTGCAGGGTTTCATTTGTGATTAATGAGCTATTATCAGCATTATTAGAAAATCCAGCATAGTTGTTTGTCGCCAGATAACATTCATCTCCTACTCAATTTCTGCTTTTGGCTGTCAGGCTTTGGCTGAAATCAGACATTAAGGTGGAAGCACTGGAAGGCAATGGATGATTTCAATTTAGGTTATATAAAGAGACCAGTTGCTCTGCAGAAGCACACCTCTGTGTGTTTGGTATTGATAGCATTAGTGCAAGGTAATTCATATTCCAAGATTGTAAGCTGGCTCCAGGTTAAATTATATGTCCTGTAAAGGAAATTACCAAGCCACTGTTTCTTAATAACACAGAACAGGTTTGTTTTTTTTTTTAATGAATTTTGAGTACAAGCCTCACACTTCAGGACTATCTCAACAAGACTCACTTAATTGAAGTTTTGTTAGCACAAAGGGTCCTGGAAATTTCCAGAAAATATTGGCCCTGTAACCTTTGTACATTTGCACTTCCTAAGGTCTCCTGCAGCAGAACTCTGGGATTTGTGCTGCATGCTGTGGTTACCTGTGTAACTCAGGGGCAGGCAGCATAAGGTATGGTCTGACATCACCCAGGTGAATTGTGAAGATAGCAGAATTAATTTATTGGGTTATTGTTAACACAGTTCTAAGAAAAACCTCCCATTGGAAATGTTACCTCTTGTTGGTTTGGATCCTGCCTCTGTAGAGTGTTTCAGAATTGTGTGAATCACGAGAGCACTGCCAGACTGCACTGAGAGGCTGTATGTGAAGTTGCCTCATCTCCCTGTCTGCAAGAAGAAATTGCTGAGGTGTAATGATTTAAGTATGGTCAGATATCAGACTGATACCAGAAAGCAAAAAAAGGCATAACTTTCAGAAAAAGTGATTAGAGTCAAGCATCTTCTTTGAATTATCTTATCGTGAGTTGTGTGGACAATATTTCATACTCATAAGACAGGAAAGTGTAACTGTGAAGCTTCTGGCACGTACTTGTGTCAGATGACACTTTGTCTATAATTGCAGTTCCCACTTGAGGTTTCTCTCTCATCATCAGCAAGCAAACATCAGGCAGGGGAGCTAACCTTCTCATATTTGTCAGTCTGTGGAAAAGACATGTAGCATACAGGGTCCAGTAGGTCTTCATCACCAGTAGGGTTTAAATATTTTGAGCATGGACATGTTGAATAAAGGCAATTTTTCATTTTGGCACCAGGCTCTATAGAAGCCAGTGGCTCATTCTGTATGTATATACATCACTCTTCTGTCCTGTTCTTCCTCTCTTCTGTCATTACTTGCGAGACGGTAGAGATCTTACTCAACTTACGTGATACCTCTCACTCACAAATATTTGCATTAAGGTCGAGAGGATTACTGAGCATGCATAAAGATGCCTGCCGCTTTCTGGCTTTAAATAGTTGTCAGGTCCCCTTAGCAACTGGTTTTTGCATTTGCAAGAAAGTATTTTCCATGAGTGTTAATTGTCAGACATTGATGCCCATGCTTGAGAGTTAACATTGATGCCCTCTTTGTGCTGCAGCTGTTACTCAGAGATTTGCTCACATTATATAATTACATCAAGTGATCCTCTTACATGTTTCTTTTTAATATTTCCTTGAGGGTAAATAGAAGGATTTACTTAAGAAATAAATTTGTTATTTAACTTTCCCTTGGTTTGCTTTAGCTTTGAAAACAGACGTTTCAAATCAGCACTGATACCGATGGAAAACTTTACTCCAGTTGTGGTGGTATGCCATCCCACAAACCCCTGAAATGATCCCCACTTTTGCTGTTTATTGAATCAGTGCATTTTAAATTAACATAAAGCCTCATCCAGTTATAAGTAGTTTTTTTCAGCTGTCTGTGGTATGGTTTGTTCTTATGTCATGGTAAAGACCTCCATTCTGTTGCCAGACAGTTTGATCCAGAGCTTGATTTTGCCAAAAGTATCCAGAAACCTCTCATTTTCTTAACACTTTTCTCTCTCTATTTTAAGGCAAAACATTCTTTCTTGTCTATAACTGTCGATTGCCTCCTAGAACAGCTGCAGATTTTGTTTAGAGGGTTAGTTAATGAAGGCAGGGAGGAAAAAGTATGATGCTATTTCATAATCTCATACTAAGGGGCAATGAAGCATCTGAGGTTTTCAACCTTGACTTTGAAATGGCTTTGTAATTATGCCTTATGACAGTAGGTTTTAAAATCTGTTTCTCTCTGGCTGAGTGGGAGAAGGAATCTTGTCATTCATGATGGCTGATAACTCGCTTGCCAGATCAAAATTAAGAATAACCTTTCACCATCAGCTCTAGCACAGCCCTCATCCTTTCTGCCTTCTCAGTGGGTACCAATGAGATTACAGTCAGTTCGCACATGACAAACCAAAAATAACCCCAGCAGTCTGTTAAAATTTAACTCCCCCAAAAGATTACATCCTCACAAGCTCTGCAGCCTGGTGTGGTTCAGCTGATCAATGGGAGGTGAATCATATGCTTTATTTTTCTCAAAGTTTTCAAAAATCTCAATCAGAAAAGAATTCATCTTGGGAACAGGGACTGATGTATCATGGTGTAATATCCAGCACAGATTACATGGTAAAAACTTTGCAGGATTAAAGCCCCAGGCCTTCAGAACTGACATGGTAAAATTCAAAACTAATTCTTTCTCCTAATAAAACCTTAGCTAAATCCTGTCTGCTTCCATTCCCTGAGCCTTCATTGCCCTAGTAGGTTTCTCCTATTCTGTACATATCTGTCTGTTGGAAAGCACATAAAACTACAGCATTAGCTAACGGGCTGCTCAATTTGCCACCTGTATTCCAAGCTATTACAATGAAAAGGGTTTTTTTACGGTTGTAAGATATCTCTTTAAATTGCTCTTTAAGGTGTCTCCCATTCACCAGAGACACAGCTACTCTGAACTGGTGG
>NW_020955791.1:324710-376318 GCF_003031625.1 Empidonax traillii
TTAAAAATAATAAAATAATTTCTGGTTGCTCACATCTAAGCTCTGTGAACAATTCATGCATTTTAAAGTTGCTAAATTAAACCCTCCTGACTCCAATAATGCTGGTATATCGAGCAGATGTGTTCCGGAGTACTACCCACTGCCTTGATATCTCCTGAATAGCTGCACATAAAGAGGGAAGAACACTCATGTAACACTGTCTATAAATATAACAACCAGCATACACTCTGGAGATGCTGTGAGGGCTCCAAAGTTAAGTTTAGTTTGAGGTTTTGAGCTCGAATCAGAACTAAAGCTGCCGTAAAAGATGTTATAATGATAGAATATACTTTCCAGATTAAACATCTTCACAACCCTATTTAATTTCCTGTAATATTTTTAGCTCTCATGAAAAGATGTTCTCCCTATTCATCAAAAGTTATTTTAAACCTGACAGGGGGAAAATGAAGCTACTGATGTCTGCTTCCTTTATTTAGTACTTTTCACTTGACATCCTGTGCTGTCACATCAGCTTCTTAGAGCTGTTGGGGAACCAGGGAGAAGAGCTGGTCAGTAAAATTGTAGGGAGTGTAGGAACATGGAATAAGGAGACAGATGTGCATTTTGGACCTGAAGGTGTATTAAGTTTGCTGATGATGCTAAATTGGGAGCAGCTGTTCACTCCCTCGAAGGCAGGGAGGCCTTGCAGTGTGATCTTGACAAATTAGAGGACTGGGCAAATCACCAACCGCGTGAAGTTTAACAAGGGCAGGTGCTGGATTCTGCACATGGGACAGGGCAATCCTGGATGTTTGACCAAACTAGGGAACCAGAGGCTGGAAAGCAGTGCTGGGAGAGGGACCTCGTGGTCCTGATCAATGGCAAGTTGAACATGAGTCAGCAGTGCCCTGGCAGCCAGGAGGGCCAACCATGCCCTGGGGGGCATCAGGTAAAGCATCGCCAGCTGGTGGAGGGAGGGGATTGTCCTGCTCTGCTCTGCACTGGGACAGCCTCACCTTGAATACTGGGGCAGTTTTGGGCACCACAGTATAAAAGAGGCATCAAGCTATCAGAGAGTGTGCAAAAGAGGGCCATGAAGATGGTAAAGGGTCTGGAAGGGAAGCTATATGAGGAGTGGCTGAGGGCACTTGATTTGTTCATCCTGGAGGAGATTGAGGGGAGACCTGATTGCACTCTACAGCTTCCTCGCAGGAGGAAGCGGACAGACAGGCATGATCTTTTCTCTCTGATGACCAGTGACAGGACCCAAGGGAATGGCATGGAGCTGTGGCAAGGGAGGTTTAGGTTGGTTATTAGGAAAAGGTTCTTCACTCAGAGAGCAGTCAGGCACTGTACAGGCCCCCCAGGGCAGTGGTCACAGCACCAAGCCCAACAGAGTTCAAGAAGCATTTGGACAATTCTCTCAGGCACATGGTGTGATTATTGGGGTTGTCCTGTGCAGGACCAGGAGTTGGATTCAATGATTCATATGAGTCCCTATCCCAATCAGGATATTCCATGATTCTATGATCTTTCTGTGTTCATTTCAGTGATCTGTCCACTGCATGTGCAGGACTTACAACTCCTTCAGCACCTCCATGCTGGACAGTCAGGCTCCAGAATCATTGGAAATGGCTACAAGGACCAACAGCTTCAGTCATATGTAGTCACAGAAATTTTTTTTCTGCAGATGATAACAGAGATGATCTATTTATGCAGTGCATTCACCAGGACAATGACAAAGTCATCTCTACGATGAATCTGAATCATTTAAATAAAAAAGGCCTTTATTGAAGACCAAGCATCTGAAGATTGAGACACTAATCATTTCCTGCTATAACAAAATAGTTCCCAGATAGGCCTAAGAAATAGGCAATGCCTTATGTTGCAGGGAAAAGAAAAGAAAATATCTAGGCCTAAGCCAATACTCATTGCCAGAGTGAAGTGAAGAGATATCCCTTCTTGATGCCAAATCTGCTTCTTGGCTTGACTCAGACTGTGGAAGTAAGATGTACAAAGTGTGTCATCCTGTGCATCAAAGACTTCCTGGATTTTATGATATTTCTGTTCAAGCTGTCGTTACTTTCCTTAAATGATGGCCTTTGCAGATGTACTGCTTTTAATAAACAAAAAACACAAGTATGGAACAAGTTTCAGTGGGATGAAGAAATACCTGAGCCTGCTTTATCCATGCTACAATGACAATGGAAGCAGATTAACTGTGAAAGCATAGGACTTTGTGTCCTCACATTAATTAATTCCTTCTTGGTATGAAAAAATTAACCCATTCTATTTCAGCTACATTTGCCTTAATGCCCTTGAAAGATTCATTAATTCTAGCACTTTCATACTAACACATCCTATAATTAAATTAGAGGTACAAAAAAGTAACTAATAGCGTGGCCTGTTGTTTGACCACATCTGGTTCTCCATCTTCAAGGTAAGGTTTAAGGGTGTATGTACAGAAATTTGTTCTCAGGGACCACAGATAATATTTTTTCTTATTAATCAGGATTGAAATCCCATCACAGAGTAACTAGAGGGATGTCAATGTAAATTTGTGGTGCTTAGTGAAGAGTGGGCAACAGATTCACATGGCCTGAACTCCCCCTAAGCCCAGTGTTGCCAAGGTCCAGACTGTAAGGCTTAGGGCAGGGTAGAATTAGGGTTACCTAAATCTGTCCAGGTTAATATTGCAGGTTTTCTAAGTTCCCACTGGGCACCAACGAATGAGTAACAGAGAAGAAGATATTCCTGAGAGGATCAGCGCTAACCTGGAGCAACAGGAGACAGTCAACCCAGGATAACTTTGTCATATCTTTTCATTTGATGTTGGTTCTCCTGAATGCTGGTAGGTGGATTGCACAAGCTTGAGTCTTGCCATCTCTCCAGGTCACTGAGGTGCTCTGTATCCTGTCTTATGCAACAGTGCTCAAGTGGTCTTTCAAATTCCTCTGCCAAGACACTTCTGCATCAGTCTGTTAGTTCTGTCCACACTGCAGAGGTCCTGAGGCACCTCCAACAGCATGTAGGACTCGAGGGATTACCTGCTATGCCTCCATTTCGGAATTTCCTCACCAGGCAAGCAAGCTGGTTTGTGGCCTGGAAGAGGCTGAATTCTGGCTTGCAGGAGGAGGGTACTACGCAGAAAGGAGGACCTGAGGGCACAGGCAAAAGCATACAAACCATACCAATGCATGTTGACTCTAATAAGTCACTGAGATATTAGAAATGGTAGCTCCCAAAAGCATAGGCATATATTTCATATATATCTATGAAATAAATTATATCCTAGAAAATGTGTCTATACCTAATTTGTTCCTAGTTGAATGAAGGAAAACTCACGCATGCAAAACATTTCTGATCTGATGCACTGCTACTTTATCAATTAGGAACATTAGCTGAAGGAATTGTTAGCATGGCCCCAATCTAGCTAGGTTGCTGTACCATAAAAGCAAGTGGAGAGGAACCAGTAATCCCTGGATTCAATCTTTTTCTAACTATTATTTCTTGCTTCTTCCTTTGTCATCCAACTCATGAAGTTTGAATCTGTGGGACATCAACTAACTGATAGGGATTATTGCTAAATCAGCCTATGAAGTCATTGCTGGATCTGATGGCTACAATATAAACCCTGATTTTTAGCTGAAAATGGAAAGATTAATGCTGTAATAAAGGATAAATAGACAGACATACAATTTTTTCCATGCTCTGTAAATTGGGGCACTAACAAAAGCTGTGCTAGAAATAAATAAATAAATAAATAAAACAGAAAATATGAAACAACTTTCAGGAAGTAAGAAAACTTTTATATGTGACAGTATCCTCCAATATAAAGAATTTCCACATGTTAAATAATTATAGAAAGAATAAAGCTGACATGAGCTTAAGCACTGGAGCAAGGCTGAAAGATGCAACAGAATTGTACAAGATGGCCATTGCATTATTAATTTCTGCTGTGCTGGCCCAAGGGAAAAGCTGCTCCTGCTTTTGTGCACAGTGGGACATATCTTGCATGAGGACAATGACTCAAAATTCCTGGCAAAAAAATATTTGTGTCTGAAAGATTTCACACACTTTTGTATTCTTCTGTCCTGTGAAGGAAAGAACACAGTGATCCATGCTGGAAGAAGGAGCACAGGTTCCCTCAAGAGTCTAAAGAATAAAATATTTCTTAGCCTGCCCCCTAACTCCAATAGTGGGGTGTGCAGAACTTAATTCCCTGCTTTCTATTGTGGGCATGTTGAGTCACTTATGTTAGATAAACATCATCCACAGCCACATAACATCTGTTTAGTGCACACTTAAAGCAGGCACCTTGAGACACATCTAATAACCTTGAAAGCAAGCTGAGTATAACCATGTGCTTATTTTTAAAATGTCACAATGACCAAAATAGTGCCAGTAATTTAATGTGAAGTATTCACCATGAAACCCTTTTCAATGTTGTTCTTTGAGTAATTAACTTTATCATTAAACTTACCACAGCACCCCCAGACTTCTAATAACTTGAAAACTAATAGTTACAAGGTCTCTCCTCTCCTTCCCCCTGCCCCCCTCCCTCCAAAGAAACCACCTGGGACCAGCTCCTTAATTTCCTATTTAAAAAAATAGGAACTACTGTGAGTATAGATCTGAATTCTGAACCTTTTTGGGACTACTACTGCTGGCAAGCTATGGAAAAATCAATGTGCAATCAGTCATGAGCATCTTGATCAAGACTACTCAGAAAACATCCCTGGAACAGTTAGACCCTATGAGCTAAATAATTAATCAGTGTTGAGAACGACTTCAAGCCCATGTTATGCCAGATACAAATGTACAGCCAATGCTGTAGATAGCCAGGGCTAATATCCCTATGTAATCAGAGCAGTGAGATACTGGAGGGATCATCTGATTCAGTATGTCTTTCACCCAGGAAAGAGTTACAGCCTAGTGCTCACTTGATACTGTTTTCTGTAGTCACACGGCAAGTATGTCACCCTATCCCTGGAGATGTCTTGGTGGGATGTGGAGGGGGAAAAACCTGACTTTCCACACACTTTAGATGCCTGTGTCAACCATCACAGTTGTCTGGGAGGTCAATAAAAGCCTAGACCTGACATTCATCCCTCTGCATCAGTCCTAATCTTACAGGAAAAGGGAAAAGCTCTATATGCCTGATGCAAACCTTCCCCATCATCCCAGTATTTGGACTGGCAGAGGCACTCTAAGTTGTGAGCAGAGCATCAGTATTGATTGCTACTTTCTGCTCCAGACTTTCTGTTCTGTTCACCTGCATGAGATGAGATTTAATGGATGATTTAGATAACCAGTTCAGGCACCCAAATATCTGTGTGCACAGGTGTGAGTTAAGTGTCTGCTCTCCCACTAATCCAGCTGGTACAGTCTGTGCAGCCCAGGGCTGTTCTGCTCTCTGAGTGAGCTTTGTTGCTGGCTGGTCAGATCTGTCATGCTATACCTGAAAATGGATTTAACTCTCCACTCTTACAGATTCATTATTAGGTCACTCTCTGCATTGATGCCACAACAGAAGGAGGTGGCAAAGCTTGAATTAGGAATAGGAATTCCTGTTCCCATGGATGTAAAGTAAGAACAGAAAAGTTATGTCAAGGCTGTGTCCCACTGTGCCCAGAACTCCTCTGTTACAGAGGAAAATCCTCCAGTAAAAACAGCTATTCCATTTAGGAGAGACTCAAAGATTCATGTATTTTGAGGACACAAACATCTGAGTCCCAACAGAGTTGTTAGCAGAGATTAAACTGCTTTGCTAGATTGCATTCTGCAATCAGAACTTCTCATTCCTGCAAACTGGGCTTTATTTTTCTAAATGAACTTTACATATGCTGAATTCTGTGCTATTTCAATTTACTTATTCAACTCAATAGAGATATTTCTTCAAAGAAAAACAAATAATAATATTCCCTTCCATATTGCCATTTTGTCCTGAAGGTTTGATAGAATTGTCTTTGTTTGAATCTGTCAGGTTGAATGGGGATAATATAATCTGAGGTATTAATGAGTCAGTTGAGCAAAAGGGCCATCATACATTGTGTTGAAAAGCATTGTTGCAGATGCTGGTGAAGCACTTCAGGAATAAAATTGGACAGGTCTGGAAAAGGCTGATAACCTCCAACAAGGACTTCAGACTTCAAATGACATGTTACATGCTTAAAGATGATTGTTCTGAATTCTGAATGCTGATTAATTGCTTGTGGCAATGCAAAACAGCAGAAATACTTTAAAACAGCATCAGATTTACATAGGTACAAATACCGTGTGCTGTTGTTACTGCCCCGTTGTGTAAATCAGACTTCTGTGGATACAATGACCTCCAAAGAGCTTATCCACAGTTCACCTTCAAGGAGGGCGTGATTCATTTGCCATGCTGACACAACTCATCAGTTACTAATGAATGTGAACTGGAGATGAAAAAGAAGCACAGATAAATTGTCTGTACCACACACTTCGGCTGTCCCTGTGTTGCCCTCAGTGGCTCCATTAGCACCACGGACCTGCAGCTGCAGACCCTTCAGAGTTCTTTCCTGTGGAGGTGCAGATCTTACAGAAATTCCACATGACACAGCCTCTGTAAGCACCTTTGGTGAATCACTTCTAAGTTATTGACTTATATTCTCATTAGTTTAAAGGCAAGATACTAAAAAAAATCCCACTATTATAAAGGGATTTGCCTCCACACAATTGATCATCACCCTCACATTTCTATCCAGACCACATGTCTTGTTTGTGTTGAACCATCAAAGCAGCAGCTGATATTTTAGGGTTGAAATCCACTTTCTGTCCCTCCTCTGTCTTCCCACCAAATTGTTTTAAAAAATCCCAGTGTTCATATGGAACTACTAGGGAAGAGAAGCCCTTAAATACATTCTGAGAGGGAGGTAATAAAGTGCATAAGACCTGTGGCAGTGGTTTGATTGGTGTGAGGCTGAGTTACAGGGAGTGGTTTCATTCCTGCACTGGGAGAAAGGGCCTGGCAGTGAGCATTCAGCCATCTGGGAAAAGTGTGACTGGGAGACTATGATGCTCAGGTCAACTTCCAAAAGGCACCCAAATTTTGCACCAGGTATTATCAGATAAAAGCCCATCCTTTACAAGCAGACTGAGATAAGACTCCTATATTGATATGCTTAAAAATGGCTAATTTCACTTGATGTTTGAAATAATCTGGAACCTCTGAGACATTCCCAGTTCTTTTCTAGAGAGATATTTTAGAATATTCTACATTCAGTGGCCTTTCTCTGGCCTCCAGCTAATGCCATTTTCTAGGGTACTGTAAATGGGCTAGAGCTGTGAATCCTTGTTGCCTGACTGATCACCAATGCCAAACTACAGCCTGCTTATCTATGGAGCACAAAGGAAAAATGAAGAGTCTGGTGTAAGAAAAGGTTTATAGGAACAGGATCAAGTCAAACTAGATTAAAAATATGGTTTAATTTGCAGGGAAACTGGGTCTATTAACACAGTATTCTGTCTGTGTCGATTTGTGTATTCCAAGAGAAAGCATTCCTCCACACCACCACTGTTCATTATATCCACAGCTGCTGTAACGTGAGTTTAGACCTTGAATCTTTTAGCATAAATCCTTTCTCCTCTTTTTCTCTCTCTGTGGATAAAGTGAGAGCAGCTCATCTGCTTTGCATTCTGCATGGTAAGAAATCCTTCCCTGACTGATTGGTGTGAGCTTGTTCTGCAGTACCACTGGGTCTGTGAATGGGCCACAGTCCACAGACCAGATTGTTAAGGAAAGCTGATGTGCAGTGTTGTCACACTGGCTAAGATGCAGTAATGACTCTGCACTCTTCACTTATATAAAAATTAGAAACATTTCAGAGAGTCCTCATGAATTTAAAAACAACCCAACAACTGGATTGTTCAAAGCAAAGATCTGAGACCTTTGTCTGATTTTCCCCAGTGCAGGCTGTGATTAAACACTGTGTGGAAAAGAACTCCTCCATTCTAGCTGTAATACTTCATGCTTTTAGCTGGAAAAGTCTTGAGTCAGGTGGCCTGTGTCACAGCCACATATATGACCACCTCAGGTGCAAAGTGATAGAGCTCTCTGTGGAGTTAATGCCAGAAAATATAGAGATCCTACTGAATCTGAGAGAACTGAGCCATATATTTGGCTCTGCAGGAGCTTCATCAATGAGGACGCCCTTCCTTGCCCATAATGGAAAACCCATTAAACTGTTACCTGGACCCGGAGAGTACTGGCAGTGTTGTGGGGTGCAGGTCATGTGCAGCCATGCATCTCTTCCTTAAACAGCTGCAAATCTTTGACCATGCTAAAGTATCCATTGGGGATGGATATTGCATGCAACTTTTCTTCTAAACGTCTCACTCCATTTGAAAACTGAGATCATTGCATGAAGTGCTCATGTTTACACATAAAGGTGTGTGATGGAGTTGAGAAGGCACATGCAAAGAAGATACAGTCCCAACTGGAAATGGTTTTTTTCACTTGGCAATCCCACCTGGCTGAAAGGGCTATGTTAGGTTGAAAGTATTGGCATTTTTGGAAGTTTTTTTGGTTTTTTTTTTTGCAGTGTAGTTGAAAAATAGAAAAAAAACCACTACTATCAGAACTTCCAAAATGGTTGAAGTCTTGGATAAGGAGTAAGGACTCGCTGTAAGAATCTGCCTGGTCACAAAATTAAGATTGTCAACTCCCTTCCTATAAACTCTGTATTAGACACTACAGAGGTTATTTGTGCACAGTGCTGACTTCACATTAGAAATTCACTTTCAGCTATCTCACCTTTGGAGGACCTAAATCATTTCATGTGAGTGCCTATGAAAAAGGGGAATTTGGTCATCCTAGAAAGGGTGGGTGGGTGTGCTCTTTGACTTTTTTTTTCCTGCTTGTTTGTTTTTTTGTCTGTCTTCTACAGTCTTTTGATTTTCATAGATCTAAAATGGGAAGGTAGAAAATATCAACGACAGTGTTTTCAGTCAGGGCAAAAGGCACAACAGTAGTTTCAGATGTTTCTCTCATTTGCATTTTTTTGAGCTTTCTAAAAATTTACTCAGAGGATATAACTCATTCCTCTCCTCCTTTCTAAAGAAATGTGAGGGAGTTTGTGGGGAGATCAGTGCATGTCTGTGTGAAATATTCCAATTCTTGTGTACCCCTGAGATTTTGTCCTGTTTGAAGTAGACTCCTTGATCTTTTGTCTCTCTGGACACAGCAGCATTGGTGATATTAAAAAGGTACCTTCATGGAAATTCTTCTCCAGATGTTTAGGCATCTATATGGATGATTACCACACTTACCCTAGGCTCTTTATATAATCTAAATTCACTTCTTTACAGGGTTTGCTGAAGGCTGGGCACTTGACTGCTCAATAACAGGCTGACTTTCAAATGCCCTACACTTTTATTTTGCAAAAATTAGAAGAAACCAATGTATGAATCCTGAAGTTTACCTTCAAATGGCTTCACCCAAGTTTGTTGATGTTCTTTGGAGAATGTCCTGTCAGAAGCATTTCTGAAACTCGTTTGGTTTGTGGGTTTTGTAGCTGGGGCTGCTGGGTGATGCAGTTTGGCTCTGTGCTCTCCCTGCTTTGCTGTGCTGCATGGCTCTCCGTGTTTCCTTGTCTATGTGTCTCAACTCAATTAGCAGCACGCTGCCAGCCAGAGATAAGCCCATGGATAAGCATACTGGTCATGGCAGATAAAAGCCCCAAACAATAGTTCAGTCCAATGTCCTTCACTTAATATAAAAATAGAATTTAACCCCCCTAATGAAGTAACTCAGGATATTTAGCTGCAACGGTCAGAAGCTTTTCTGTCCTTATTCAAGCTGCAGGAGGATAGAAGACCACTCCTTGGGAGCTAATGCTGTCATTGCCTCTCCTCTGCTCCTGCCATCTGTCCCCCACTCAGTCACCCATGAGATGAGCTGTCCACCTCTCTCCTAGTAACCTAACATATGCCAGGCCTTTTGGAGCACCTATAACACTTGTCTCAAGAGGGATATAGGATCTTGGTGGATGACTCTTGTCTTCCAAGGAAATGCAGTCTGGGCTGTTTTGCAGTGTCTTGCCAGCAAACCTGGGAAATGTGTCAGGTCATTCTCCTGAAATGTCCCCTGGGGCAGAAAATCCAGGTTGGTGGTGTCTGTGCTATCTGACATTGCTGACCCAAAATACTTTGTACCAGCATGCCAAACTCCCTAAGAAAGCTGGCAGTTGTGGGCAACAGGCACCAGAGAAAAAGGTTTTTCAGGAGTGGACATGAAGAAAAAGCAAGAAGATAAAAAGGCTTTAACCTGGGTCTTGGTTCATACACGGAGGAAAGGAAAGAGGAACCATCTGATATAAAAGCTGTTCTTTTGCACCCTGAATGCCCTGCTGTGAAGAACAGATTTCCTCTCCCAGATCTTGATTTTAAAAGCTTTCCAGACTTAAGGAAAGGACAGTGAAGCCAATTCAGAGACATTCCTGCCAACGAGAACACAAGGTCATCAAAAACCTGGCATGAGTAAGGGTTTGGGCTTTTCTTACTCAACTTCCTACCATACAAGGGACAATGTCTGTCATTGCTGTCACCAAGGAATTAGTGTCATTCTGGGCTACCACCTCATCACCTGTCAGATCAACTTGTATGCCAGTGAGACTAGGGAACTTTTGGGGATCTTTACTTCTTGGAGTTTCCTTCAGCATCTTGTGGAAGAACTTGCTCTGCCTCTACCACTGCAGCAGAGCAAGAGTGTAATTCATCTTACTGAGTGTGGCATTTGTACCCTGTTCTTGCTGTATGATGGCATTGGAACTTTGTGTACTCAGTGGAATCTGTGGATGCAGAGAAAGAGGAGCCTTTGAACATCCCTGCCAGTAGGCCTTGCTGCTTTTTGCCTTTTCCAGGACCTCCACTGAATTTCTCAGTGCTTTTCCCTGCATGTCCTGCACTTCTGGAGCCTCACAAAGTGTTTGCATTTTTTCTGTCACTCTTATCTCAGTACTGATCTCTGTCCTACTGCTTGGAAGAGCAGAGATTCAAGAATCTGAATATTAAACAGTGAATATTCCCAAGTCTGTGGAAATCAGGCACACATTCCCTTCTCTCTGAAGAGCTGTTCTCAAATATTTGGTAATGTCTTTTTTTTTTTTTTAGTGTTAAAAATCCCAACTCAAGCCTCTCATTAGCAATCATAAAACGATCAGTGCAAGATACTGCAGATGTTCTGTGAAAAATGAAGCTTGGATGAAGAGAAAAAGATGGTGGGTAGGAATATAGAGCAACTGAAAAAACTGTGAGAAAAGATGCATTTTTAATCCTTATGGGTAAAAGCCAATAGTTGAAGAAAATAAGCTTGTTCCAATATGAAATTTGGGAAAGTGTGTGGGAATCATGGTTTAGAACCATATTGCTTTGAGTACCCTAAACCAAGAATTTAGCAAAACATTGCCAGATTTTCCTTATATATCACAATCTTAGAAAATTCCATTAGCATTTACCAGGTGGCAGAACATAATGAAACCAGAGCATAGGCTTTAAGGAAAGATATGAAAGTTTGAAATGAAGCAAAGCAGAAAAATCTAAGACCCATGTGAACATTTGGAGGCAGAAGAAATCCCAGTGGCTTGCAAGAAATGGTACTGAAGAAGTGAGAGCAAACAGAAGTCTGCACTGTCACACTGCAGGGGATTTCTTACTTGTAACTGTTCAAGAGGCTTTCCTGCTCAGAGCCTGGAATAGATTACAGGCAAAATACAATGTGATCTGCCCCTACAGTTGTGAAGAAAGGGATGGTGAAAAGGAAACGTGATAAGTACCCCTGTATATATATAAAAATATAAAGGTTCTCAGCTAGATCTACATTGTGTTGGCTTCAAATGAAAGCAGATAGAAAAGAAAAACTCAAAAAAAATGGGAAATATTAAAATAAGTAAAAATTTACCAAATGAAACAGTCTGTGAAGCTGATGCAAGAAACATTAGATTCATGCTCATGCATAGTCATAAATTGCTTCTTCTTTTCTGGAAAATGATATATTGTTTTTGGAATACTGTTTTTAATACACCAAAATATCATAATTAGAAAAAATGAATATTAAGTACATGATTTCTAAAACTAAGAATATTTACTAGAATAACACATTAGTTGTGGCAGTGACAAAAGAGCACTGCCGTTTGGTGGTCTGGAACATACAACAAAGTATTTAGATTTTAGGCATAATGCTGCAAACAGGGACAGTGTAATGCACTGTGAAAAATAATGTAAAATAATAACAAGGATGATTCTAAAAAGCTGAGAGATCACATTCAGGTACTTATTTGGTATATATGATTTACAGTCTTGAAGTCTGGACTGCCACCTGCTGAAACACTGTTTAACAGTGAGCTTAGGCTTAATAGGACTCAATTTTCTTTTCAAACTTTGTTTTTTAGCCTATTTCATTCTTCTAACCCTTGGTGCCTATGTCCCATGAATCCCACCATATGGGCAGAAGCAGCAAGGGGAAGATGTACCTTGTTATCATCTTTGCTGAGCAAGGGGGGCTGATGAAGAAAAGACAACATCAGTGTAACATCCTCCATAGAAAGAGGACACAAGAAGACTTGCAGGCTTCACAAACACTAAGATCCAAAACAGAAGAGGCTGGGTTGCATAGCATCAATGAAATTAAAATTCACAGAGTGCTCTGAACCACAGTTGCAATTGCAGATTCTCAGGGACAGTTTCTGAGATGTGTGTTGATTAACTTGTGGGTGTTTGCAGTTGGTGTCTAGCCTTTGGAAATGGTGCAGCAGGAGAACAGCTGACCCTTCCAGGATGGACTGCAGCTGCAGGAAGGGGCAGGAGCCTGGTTCTGTGGTCTGTGTGGTTTTTGGGGACTGCAAATTCAGCAGTTGCGTCTCTGAGGTGCATTCATGCGCTTCCTGCAACAGGGGTTTCAGACCATATTCCCTGCTCAGATTTGACCTTAAAATTATTCATTGTGAATTGTGATCTCCAATATCACTCTCTCATACTATTTTTACTGGGTTTTTGTCCTGCTTGATCTGTTGTTTTCACGGGTGGGCTCTCACTTGGTGCACTGGATTTTGCAGCATGAGCTGTGCCACAGGTAGCAATCAAATAAGCACCACCTCTTCTCCATTTATATCAACATTTGGGACTTTTAGCGAGCAAGGAAAAGCTCTTTCACCACCGTGAGACTCCTTTTCTTGCATATCAAATACATGGGTGCGATCACCTGAACATCACCTGCACTGAGCCTGTTTCGTGGGGAAGGAAAACGAGCGAGCTGTATCCCCTTGCTCTGTGGAGCACCGGTACCCTCTAGTGGTAAATGAGCAGGCATTTTTAGGCAAAAGATGACGATTTCACTACAAACTTGTCTTCTATCTTCTTCTTGGACAAAAATCTGTACATCATCTTTAATTGACAATGGAGTTCTGTTGAATGATATGGCAAATTCACGCCTTTAGTTTAAGTAGCTAATGATGTAACGCAATGATGTAATTTCCTTGGACTGTTTTCAGTGTGTTTCACGTTTCATTAAATCATTTAAATGATACTTGTGAGCTGATGGGTGCCTGAATTTTCACGTGATATAAAGAAATGTCTGTAATGGAAAGTACCAAGAGGCAGCTGCTCAAGGCTTTAAGTGGAGTCTCAGTGATGGTACCACTTTAATGGCTGTAATGTGGCAGATCAAGAGCTTATAGATAATCAAAAGAATCATTGTCTTGGTTGAGGTTTCACTAGTTTGCTCATGGAGGTGCAGAATAGCTGGATTGGGAGTCTTGGCAAGCCAGTGAGCCAAATGTCTCAAGCAGTGGGAATGTTGTTGTAGGTAGATGGAAAAAGACACATTCTGGACCCAACATCTGTTTCCTACCAACTGCATAACCCATGCCCCAGAGCATGTCTGGTGAGTGGAAAATGGTGAAACTTGTCAAAGAAATCCAAAATTATTTAGCACAAGAAAACACATTTATTTCTATTCTAAACTTGCTCAAAGTGGCTGATATGAAATTTTCCTGGCATAAGAAAATTCAGTCTGAACAGCTAATTTTAGGAAAGCCACAGCAAAGTAATCCTTCAAGGTTTGCTGTGAAGTATTTCACTGTTGTCTTTTCCTTGCATGGAGGGTGCTAGTGGATGCTGTTTGGAGGAAATTTACACCCCCCCTCCCCCCTCCCCAAAAGGCAGCAGGAGTTATGTGGAGCTCAACTCTGTCCTTTTACTCCAGCTGCAGAGAAGTTGCAAGTTCTCAGAACACTGTTCTCTAGCCTTAGGTTTTCTCATATATGAAGGAAATGAAAACCCAAGGCAGGTTAGAGGACAGGTGTCTCTGAGCTGAGCCCTCGCTCACTGCCTCCACCCTGCAGGCTGTGGCTCTGCTCATTTCACCCAGTGAAACAAAGTGGAGTTTTACTCAGCAAGAAATGAAATCACACTACAGGTATCAGATTGAAATTCAAAATAGGTACTACAGACTAAACACAGCTTATGCCTATCATTTCTTTGATGTACCCTAGCTAGGAGAGCAGGGGATCCAGAGCTTTTATGGAGACATCCTTCCAATTTATTTAGTAAACTCAAAGTTATTTCCATGGCCACCTGCCCCTCTGTTCCTGTGGATTACATTTTGGAAGCACATTAAAATGCTCATGATCTGGGTACATGGAGTACCAAAATATGAGCTTCGCCCACTCTGCTTCACAGTAATCACTTAGGAGACTCCCTTGATTTTTTTACCTCTTTGTGTATAAAGGATTTTGAATAGCTTGACCCGGGGAATAGCTTTACAAAGCAGATCAACGAGATTGAATTGAATTTACCAGCAGTGGCATTTAAATTTTCAGTCAAATCTCTGCATTCTGGAGCCTCTCAGACAGACTGATTTATCACGCACTGTGTCTACTGGAGAGCAGAAATTTACCCTCTCCTGTTTCTCTTTCAATCCTTTTCATCTTTTCATCTGCATAGAAAATGAGTGCAAAAAGAAAAAGAAAAAGGAAAAAAGAAATGCAGTGCAGTTTTCAAGGGAGGGTTTGTCCTGGTGCTGCATTGTAGAGAAGCGTTTACTGTTTCCCAGGTCTCAGGAAGTGTCAAGTAGATTCATTCCACTGTTACTGCAGTGCCGTTCTGGGAAGCACAGAGCATGTCAGCTTGGAATAGACCTCCTGAGCAATATAGTCCTCTGCTATATCATACAATTCCTTCCAAAAATGCAGTATCACTCACTCTTGAAGAATGCAAATGAATTAATTAATACATGTCTGTCCCAGGAACATTCTGACTTAGGATCTTGCCATCACTGCCAGTTTCCCCCACTCCATCATGGTTGAGAATCCTTGATCTTCATGAAAGCCCACCTGTCTGCTCACCAGTAGGAAGCAGCCATGCCCTGATGGATCTTATAGGTAATATCTCCAATGCAAATACAGAGAGGGGTAACTATGCTGTGTTTTTTTTTTTTCTCTTCCTTCATTCCAGGTTCCTGATTGTCTTGGGGTGTTTGATCTTAGCTGTCCTGACAACTTTCAAGGAGTATGAAACTGTTTCGGGAGACTGGCTCCTCTTGCTGGTAAGTAGCCTGTGGCTGGTTCATCACCCTGGTAACACCCTTGAATTGAAATCAGCCCCATCTGCAGGGATAGAAACTTACTCCCAGCTCTGCATGCCATAAGGTTTCTGCCACTGGTCCTGGGGCAGTGACCATACACTTACCTATTGAAGAGTTCCCAGTCCACTGTCAACAACAACTGAGTAAAAAGAAAGTGAGGTTCCTGAGTAAAAAGAAAATGAGATGAAAAATACCAGCCTAAGGCTTTTGAGCATTAGCCTAACAGTCCTTCCATCAAACTATCAGTTAATTTCCCATTGACCATGCCAGACCTAAGCACATTTGAAAATTATTTTGGGGGTGATCTTTCAAATATTTTGCTTCACTCTATAGTATTCTACTAATTCCAGTATTTCTTTCAAGGGAGGTCATCAGAATTGGTCTCATGCTTGTGCCCAATAGCAGCATAACTGAAATTGTTGTAGGCAGTTCCTCTGAGAGAAAACGTGTTAGCAGCAAATACATACCTTTCTTTGTGTGTTCCAGAATGCTGGTTCTATAAATGTTGAAGTTCATGCTAAAGACTTTATTTCTGTAGGCCTCCTGTTTGGAAGAAGAGTGGAAAAAATAGAGGAAGCTCCTCCCTAAGCATAAACATGGCATATTCAAAGCTTTATGAAAACGACCTTAACCATGAACTTCCTCTGCTCCCATAGCTGTCATGAAATAGAGAGCACAACATCTCACCTAACCTGGCCTTGTATAAAGTATCCCCAGCAAAATTAGTTCTAGGGTCTCAGTTTCCCCTTCCCCTTGTACCCCCAGAGGCATGTAGATCTGGGCAACTGCAAAATGCTGAAAGGAAAGAAAAGTGAATTCCCCTTGTTCCTTCTCAAAAAGTGCCTATATGAAAACACACCCATCCCTTAGGGAATGTGAAACCTGCTTTTGGCCTCTGTTACCCTGCTTATAGCCCATCTTTCACCTTTGAGAAAGCCTCAGGTAATTTTTCTTCCTCCTGTGCTTGTTTGCATGTGGCTCTCAGCAGTTTTCAGAAGCGCCCAGGAGCTGTGGGTTTGAGCATGAGGAAAAGTGCCCCTTAGAAAGCATATGAATATACTGTGTCCTGCCCTGTGTCTGTAGATGTGGCTGCATGAATGAGCTGCTGGTGGGTCATCCTGGGTTATGGGTATGGAGTGCACCGAGGACTTTGCAGTCACCACTTGCAAATGTCTCCCCCTTTTGTGAGGAACAAGAGGTCTTTCTGTGTAAGTAACTGCCCTTACATTAAGGCAGGGTAAGCACTTCACATTTACCCAACAGCAGGGACAAATTCCTCCTGCAGACTGTTTGGAAGGCTGGAAAGGCATGTCCCACTTTGCCTTGCCTCTTTCATCAATCTGTATTCTCCTCCACCTTTTTTCCTCTATCTCTCACACATATCCTAACACTTGTGCCTCATGTCCTTCAGCTACACCCTTGTGTACAGAATTACTGCAAAACTTGTCATGAGACTAACAATGTAGTTTGTGTCTTGATACAGGAAACTTTTGCCATTTTCATCTTTGGAGCAGAGTTTGCCTTAAGAATCTGGGCTGCTGGCTGTTGCTGTCGCTACAAAGGATGGAGGGGGAGACTCAAATTTGCCAGGAAGCCTTTGTGCATGCTGGGTAGGCACATGCTCTCTACTACTGTTTTCTCTGTTTTGTCCTTTTCCTTCTAAGCCAGTTTGGGGGATGTCAAAGAACTGGTGAATGGCAGTGCGAGGAGCACTGAAATCAGATCTGCCCTTTATGCCAGGACTCATGTCCTGCTTAGAGTAGTTTTTTGAAGCAGCCAGCAATAACAATTAATTTGAGAGACATTTGGGTGTCTAATCGGTGAGAAAGAAAAAGAATCCTTCTACCCTTCAAACACATTGCCCTTCTCCTGAGTCCCACTGCATTCTTCTGAAACTCATCCCCAAAAAGACTCTCTCTGCCTTCAGTTTCAAACGACTTCAGATCACAACCCTACCCAATCTTCCTCAGCTCTCTTTCATGTTTGTGTTTTGTTTTACCTTTGTGATTTCACCTATGTTGTCATTCAGGTTTGGAAGTCAGTGTCTATAACTATCCATAAAACTACTCATTATTCATGTTTGAATCCCCTCCTGCAACTCCTTATCATAACCACAAACCAACCAGCCAGTATTTAGGAGCTCACTCTGCCCCGAGCACCCGTCTTGCACATCGCCATTCATTCACTGATTTTGGGATGCTCTCCTTTGTTTCAGTGCTGTTCAGGCCAAACAGCAGGGGTTTGTTCTTTATTTGTACAGCACGTAGTACTCTGGGGAGCTGTGGTGCCACATGAATACACACCTCTCTTCCCTCTCCCTCCTTTTGTTCATCTCTTGGGTCTAAATGGTAGATAAGATTGTAACAAATTTTGTTTGTGTATCTGTGCTATCCTCAATTTAGTAGTGCTCCTTTGTGTGCCACTGTTGTATAGATACATCTTATACTTCCAACAGGATTGTGAAGGCAGCAGAGTGTGGTGTGAGCAAACAGGATTGATCCTGTCTCACGCCTTCTTGGCAAACTTGCCATCTCACTTCTGAGATGGAATCTTCATTGATAGCTGGGTAGATGTCATAGTTCTGAAGAACAGAAAATATTCTGGACTTATGAATATCATCTCTCATTTGTCACTGCTGCAAATTTTTTTTTGAGAATGATTGGAAGTGAATAAATCTGAAATCCACTCTTTTTGGCTGGAAATATAAAGACAATTTATATTATAAATTTCATATTATTATAAATTATATATTATTACTTATATATGCCCAGAGAATGTTTGAAGCTGTACTTTCATCTTGTACGTGTATAGGATCAAAAAGCAAGAGGGAAACAAAGAAAAGAGAAAAAAACCCAAGATGTGATGCGATTGTGCATTTCAAACCTCTTCAGTTGATCAGCAAATTGGTCCTGTGAGCACTTACAAAAAAATAGTAGCACTGGCTTGGAAATTTTAATGGGAAAACTCAGCCAAAAGAATGAAATAGTAGGTGTACGATCAAAACTGAATTTCTCATCTGCTGACCTGTTCACTGTGGTGTTCCTGTGGTACAGATGAATAAAAGTCTGTTTTTCTGTCAGCCTTAGGACACTGTTTCTGTGCATCCCTAAGCAAGCTCAGGCAGAATCTCAAGTCCAGTGCATCGATCTGTAAACAGATCCCGAGGCTTTCCGGTAGGTTTTGTCTGTGATGCTGCCTGTGTGGCAGATGCAGATAGCTGCTTAATTGGAAAGAGCAGGCATTTCCAGGCAGCTTCAAAATATACCATGGGAAATTTGCAGCACAACCAGATGGGATTAAGAAGCAGGTGACAGGGCCACTCTCGTTGGCAGGCTTTGTTCTTCTCACCTTGCAGATATCTTTGTGCTGATCGCTTCAGTGCCAGTGGTTGCTGTTGGGAACCAGGGCAATGTTCTGGCCACGTCTCTCAGAAGCCTCCGCTTCCTTCAGATCCTACGGATGCTCCGAATGGACAGGCGGGGCGGCACCTGGAAACTTTTAGGATCAGCTATTTGTGCACATAGCAAAGTAAGTGAGGAGCTTGCAGGGCTCAGCTGGGGGCTTGGGGAGAAAGACTGAAGGGAAAGAGAGGGGATGCACAGGTACAGCAGTGCCGTGGGATTATGTTTAGTGGTTCCAAAAATAGTTTTGTTCCTTAAGTTTTATTCCCTCTTCCATTCTCTGAACCATTTCTGCCCCTAGTTTTACCCTTCTCCACTCAATAGTGGTGCTGGGAAGGGAGAGTGTGTTCATTCCCACACATTACAACAGGAATTTTGTCTTTACACTGAATGAAAGCAGGGAAAACCCTTTAATGGTGAAAGACGCTCAAATTTTTGACAGAAACGCCTATGAAGCTGCGACGTATTTTTAGTGGCTTCTCAGACTTGTCTGGTCAACAGATGGAGTAGGACTGGACTCCAGAGGGATGGCAAGAGGCTGATTAGCAGATATGTGGTTTCAGAAGGAGTTATTGGTAAAATTTTTCTGTGGAAGGATGGGTCAGACAATGCAGCAATGAGACAATACAGTGAGAACCCAGACAGGGAAATTTTCTAAAATCATCTTTGTTTGGTCTAACTTGATGCTGTAGTCAGACACACACCCTGTCTTGCACCAGACAGATATTTGTGTTCTTGCATTTTCACAAAACATTATTACAAGTTAAAAACTATCTGCATAATAATCCTCTAGATAAGATTTCTCATCTGCATGGGGTGTAGAAAAATTGCACACTCTGTGCTACATACTGCTTTTTCTTATCCATGAGTGACATTCCTGACATTTTAGGGGGGGTTGAAAATTAAAACGCCAGCTGGCACAGCATAATTAGACTTTGCTTCAGCATAGTGGCTGATGGGGATACCCATCCTGCTTCGTTTCTTACCAGCTTATGTTTCTTCCCTGTATAAACTTGCTACAAAGCAGGTGGCACATAAACACTGTCAAAAATGTTTCCCAGGAAACAGATCATGGAAGAAGTCTGTGTACCAAAGACATTGTTTAGAAATTGTTTAAGGCTTCATTTTGTGGGAATTCATTTACATGTTGCTTGCCCACCACCACCCTCTGGATCTCAGGTGGCTCAGAGATAAGAAGGTGTTGTAAGAACTTTGCTTTATTGGAGATAATGAAGAAACAATTGTGATAACAGTTTTCTTCTGTGATTGCTCACCAGAAATTAGCTGAGGAAGTTTGCTTACCTGAAGATTCAATTATGAAGTTCTCAGCTTCAATGTTTTGTGTTTTTTTCTTCCAATACATTTCTCATAAAAGGAAATGGAATATTGATTTTTTTTTTTAGCCACTTTTGAAGAATTTCTCAAAAAATTTTTCTTCTTTGCTTCAGATGTTGTTGGTATTTTAATTTAAGTGACTGCATCTCCCACCTCAGTGGGATTAGACACACACTCCAGTCACTCCCTCTAAAACAGGGAGGCTCAGGTTTTGTTTTCACACAGATGCTTTTCAAGGTCTGTTCTTATTGCATGAATTCACATTGAAAACATCATTCATTCATGATGGAATCTGCTTTTATATGGCTAAAGAGAAGCAAATCCATCCTGCAGCTGTGGCTCTCTGGAGGGAGGGAGAGGGCAGGGCTGTGACTTGCTGGCTAAGAGTGACCAAGCCCAGGGGCAGAAGGGATGTGAAGAGCCAAGGTCAGGGACAGAGCCCTGCAGCAGCTGTGTCACGGGTGCAGATACATCCTTAGCCCAGCTTTATGCAGAACTACAACTGCAGATTGCTCCAAGCTGCTCCCCAGGAAGATGCCACGTAAGGGCTAATTCTTGTAAATCTCTGCATTATTTCCCACTGAGTGCTGAGCTGGGCTGGTCGGGGTCTGTGACCAAGCTAGCAGTGACAGCTCTGCTGTTACCCTGTGTGCCTTTCTCTCCTCCTGATGTTTACTCTGCCACTGTGAGTATTGAGGATGTTTTCAGACCCTTCATGTCCATCTGTTTCTTTTGCAGGAGCTCATCACTGCTTGGTACATTGGGTTCCTGACGCTCATCTTATCCTCGTTTCTTGTTTATCTGGTTGAAAAAGATGTTCCTGAAAAAGATGCTAATGGAGTGGAGATGAAAGAAGAGTTTGAAACCTATGCAGATGCACTGTGGTGGGGGCTGGTAAGTGACTCCAAAATACTCTTCTTAAAAACTTCATACCCAAAAGAGATAAGATGTTGATGTTAGAGATTATAGTGCAAGGGCTGCTGTATTTGGGTGAAAGGCATGTTACCCATGTAAAGTTACCAAAGTAGAGGTGCCCCTACAACCAAATAACAGAACTTACATCCCTGCTGATTTTCAGGTTGATTTTCAGTCAGACAAAGGCCCTTAGGAGCTTAAACCTCCTTTAGAAATCATTCTATGCTCCTGGGAACCCTCTCTTTTAGAGGAGTATCTCTTCAGGTCCAACTGCACTATGCCTGTGGAAGACCTGGCTCTCATGACAGCAGTGTCCTGCCTGGGAGAGCTGCATCCCTCAGAAAATGGCAGAATCAGAGCTGCCAATGGATAGTTCTGTTGGGCAAGCAAAGAGCACCAAAAGTTTGGGCAGTTGAGGTAGACACTCATGGAAGTTTGGTTCTTAAGAAGCCAGTGACTGAAGATGTCTGAATTCAGATGCAGAAAGTAGAAAAATATTTCTGGAAAGATTAACTCAACCATTCTCATCGTAAATATATTGTCTTGCATCTATTCCACAAAAATCAGGCAGTAGGATGATGAACAAGAGGGACCTTTATACATCTGTTCTTTTTTCTTCTGATGAACAGAGGAGTATTGGTTTACATCACTAACTTATTTGATAAAAAAATATTCCTGTCATCCCAGCATTCATGTTGCTTTGCTACTGATAGGCAGAGAAGTCTATATTATGCTGTGACTAAAATTCAGCAGCTTATTTTTTTATTTAATGTAGTTCACTCAGAAATGGCAAGATATTTCCCCATACCCCCTACTCCCATTATTAGTTGAAAGGTACTAAGTGTTGCATAGAACAACAGGATGTTTTCATATCCTTTCAAATCCAGGACATTTAGACAGAGCCTCACAGGTGAGAAAAGGGACACAATTGGATTTTAACAACTGAGAATGAAAGGAGTAAGTTTTTACAAAGTCATCTTGGTTTTAAAAAGACCAGGAGCTCATGCAGAGCTTGTCCTGACCAATTGTTAAAGGCCCATCAACGTTAACTGACAAATCCCATTCTTAAATGTAAGCTGATGGTGGGCAGGAAACTCACTGTACAGGCAATGGCCCCCAAAGCTCCCTGGCAGCAAATGCATCCTAGAGAGGCAGCTGCTTCAAGACTAAATGCATTCTCTGTACAATGCCTTGGGACTGTGACACCATTAAAGAAAATTAGTTGGCCCATCATCAAGATCCTATTTCAATGGCCTGTGCATGAGCACCCGCAGAGCAAAGTGAGTTATGAAGGTTTTGTGGTGACATTTAAAGCAGAGCTGTTGGCTTTGTTTTTCTCATGGGAAGTCCTGGTCATTCTGCCCACAGATCACCCTGGCTACGATTGGGTACGGCGACAAGACCCCCAAAACGTGGGAGGGGCGGCTGATTGCAGCTACCTTCTCTCTCATTGGAGTGTCTTTCTTTGCTCTTCCTGCAGTAAGTACCTTCCCCCTCCTCTCTTAGACACAGTCCAATGCTGCGCACTTGCAAAAAAAACCAAAAAACATAAAGTGAACAAAACTTTCTGTAGAACTAAATCCCTTTCTAAGAATTCATTCAGAGACTTGAGGGTGTCTATATTAGTAAACTAAACTTGTTTCTTCCCAACTTTGCACAGAGCTCATTGGGTATACTATACCACCCCAACACTCCTCAAATCATATGTGGGCATTGTCTGACAGTGCTGGCTGGCACACAACAAAATTAATCCAGCGAGTGAACAGTCTGGGAAATCACAAGGCAGTTCATGAGACTGTACCGTGGCACATGTTAGTTTACTGGTACTGACATAGCCCCCGCAAGACATATTTTTGAAGGATTTATACCCTACTGTTTTAATAATTAGATTTAGGCCCATCTTACCCAGCCCTGTAATTCCCTTGCCAGCAAAGTCCTCAGGTGAGAATGAGACAGGATCTGAGTGAGATGGGCTGAATAGCAACAGAAAGTGTCCCAAGCCCAGAATTTAGGATACTTTTCCTTCAGATCGGGACTTGGAAAGAATTTCACGGAGGATGGCAAGTCCTATACACCCAAACTCAGAGTATGGTTTAGTTTAGCATACTCTTGTATTGCACAAACACAATTTCACTCCACCCTGAGTGGAAGGTAATACACCACATGGACACCTTCAGCTTGGAAAGGCAGTAGACATTGAAGAAGCCTGTTGAGCACCTTAAAATGGTCTGTGGTCCTTGAGAAGATCATGAACACCTCCTGTCTTATGAGAGGAGCAGCAGAAAACACATGCTGTGCTGCTTAATCTACCCCCACAGACCTGTTTTTGCTCATCATTTATCCATTCTTTTCTAAGAAGTGTCTAAAATCTTGCGTTGCTTTGTGTTTTCAGGGCATTTTGGGCTCAGGCCTGGCACTGAAGGTCCAGGAGCAACATCGTCAGAAACATTTTGAGAAAAGAAGAAAGCCAGCAGCTGAGCTCATTCAGGTTTGCAGCCACTCACCCTTTCCTTGAAAAAGTGTTGTGTATGAAGACTGCTCAATCATGATAAAAAGGGCCACCACCTGCCCCCTGCCCAAGGTCTCATTTCTCATTCCAGGATGTGGCAAGCTGTGTTTGTTAGTTTTTTCACACCAAGCTAGATAATCCAGTGGTTCTTGTGGTTTCTGAGGAATTGTTCAACTCCCAGAATATCTTTCAGAAGAACAATGTCTTTAGAGAAAGGGTCTCATCTGCTAGGTTCTGGAAACCAACCAACTTCTGCATCAGTGCCACAAAATCACAGAAAACAAGCTGTTGAAAACATATTCTTTCCAAAATACAGGTTTTGTCAGTTCCTTTGAGGGAGTGCTTTTATGTGCAAACAAAGTTATGTTGTTATTGATGTGAAAACAGCAATAGAAGTAACACAATAGACAGTGCAATCAAGGCAAAGAACTTTAATAGAGTGTATGGTTTAAAAAACAAAAACACTCTAGATCTTCTGTTATGTCACTGAATGATCTGAGAATTCAGTGGGAAGAGAGTCCTTAGCTCACCCAGACTTCAGTTATGGCTTTTGTTATTAATTCAGAAAATTAGGCTTAAAATCACTAGTCTTGGTGCTGACAAGTTTGACAGGAGTTACTCTTCCTAGATATGGAGTGCCTCCTGATGGCAGTAAAGGAAATGGAAGTATTTTGACAGAGGGGCAGAGAAAGTTTCTGTGATATCAAATGGAAGTGTTGGTGCTCAGGACTGCTCAGGATCAAACCAGTCCTCAGGATAAACAGGCTGAGTGGAATATTATGCTGTTCTCATTGAAAACACTGTTTAGCAAACAGAAGGATCTGCAGTCATGAGTTGTGGATGGAATTCATCTTTTAAATCAAAGCATCTTCACTTAGCAGGTGGTTTGTTTAGCTACAGTGGGTTTTAGGTATGTGCTTCAAGAATTTTCTTTGGAGAATTTTGATTGGAACTAAATGCTGAAATAGAAGATTGCTCAGCAAAATTTCCTCTGATGATACATTAGGTAATAAACTATCTTGAGCACTTCCAGAATTACAGCACAAGTCTAGCAGTGCTTGAAGCTCTTTTAGACATACCAGACAGGAGAATAAAACCAGTTTACTCTAATGTAATGTCATGTTGATGGTGGTGGTTCTCTCCATGTTCTGCCTCCTTTACAGCCCTCCCAGACCATAATCCAGTGTCAGTAGTTGTACCATATAGTGCTACTAATTTGGTATGGCTGATTAATAATTAATTTCCAGGTAGTCACTCAGGTGCATTGTCACGTTCTTTGAAAGTCTGGCTGCAGGCAGCCTGGGGAACAGCTTTACTCCACACTAATTATTTCCTCTCCCCTGTAACTCAGGCTGCCTGGAGATACTATGCTACTAACCCCAACAGGATTGATTTAGTTGCTACCTGGAGGTTTTATGAATCAATTGTATCATTTCCATTTTTCAGGTAAGTGCATTGTCTATCTCTCCATCATAATTTTCTGTGAAGTATCAGTCAAGACAGGAAGCATAGACTTTATACATATCAATGAGGCTTTTGTAGGTAACAGATATTTCCCAGAAAACTGTTCTGAGGAAAAGGAAACTCTTTTGAGGTTGTGGTTTTATTTCATTCACCACTTGTGAGTTCATTGGAAAGCATTCCACACATAAAGACATTCAGATATAATAGATGCTCATATGTTTATGGCCATGAGTCTGTCTGATCCTCATTTTTCTTGCCTGCCAAACAGGCACCTTTCACACACTCAGGTCTTACATTTTAAAACGTTGTTTAAAAACCTATATGGCCCTATGAAAGCCAAGACTTTTAGCAATAGACTATCAGCTGCTAATAATAGAAATTACATATCCAAGTTAATGTTTTAAGCTTTCATTCTGGACTTGCTGTTGGGCCTCATTCTGAAAAAAAGTTCCTTTAAACTAGTGCTCGGCTCAAACAGAGCTCTCCACATGTAAGTTGTGTCCACTGCACTAATACTGCAGCTCCAGATGTTGCTCAGAACTGACCTGAAAAGTTTCAGGCTCCTGCCTTCAAAGTGCAAATTGCAAATACTAACTCTTTGTTTTATTCACAATATGTTTGTTTAGGATCAATTTCACCTACTTCAAAAAGGAAATCTCTAAAAATAAACCCACCAAAAGTGTTTAGTTAAGGTTCAGTACATTTCTTTCCTTTTCTTTACCCTTTCTCACTACTGTCTGTTCTCACATTTTCCATCATAGAGTAATTTCTAGAGGGTTTCTGGACCTCAGGCTTTTTTCAGAGAAGAATTCTCAGACTTGTGAAGAGTCCAGACTCATTACTGTGACTTCAAGCTTAATCACTGTCTGTAGATTCTTCTGATTTGAACACAACCTGAAATTTAATAGGTGTTTTGCAAATAAGGCTCCAGAAGAGAGGGCAGAAGAGATCACTTCTCACCAAAGACTGGATTGCCAATCTAAGCAGCACAGATTGGTTTCAGGAATCTATATCACTTTCTTTGCTTTATGGGTAGCTGAAAATGTAGCTTTTATTCTTTTATTCTAATATGGGATTCTTTTTTCCTTGCTTTCTTGTAATGCTTCCTCTCTTCTATAAAAGGAAAGAGCAATTGGATGGTACTGCCAGGTATGTAGCTGCCATTATTTTATATATATGTTTTAATACAGTTTTTGGAGGATGCAAGTTAAATAGTTCTTTGTGGATTCGTGAGCTGTTAACCAAAACATGCTACTAACACCACAGGTAGCCATAAAAAATTATTAACCAATCCATTTTCTAACTGCTTGCTTTTTTCCAAATATAACAACATAGCTAAAATGCTAACTGTACAAAGGCAGTGTTGCTTGGTGATTGTCTGTAAACAGCTTTATTGTTTGTTATGATTAACCATGGTTTAGATTTCTCCTGATCCGTGCCATAGGGTCAGGGTTCAGCATCCAGGCTGGTCTGGGGGGGAATTTAAAGTTCTGATTCATGCTGTTGTTCCATGGTCTTGCATAGAGAAATGTTATGGTGTAAGGGATGAAGTCTCTGTTGATTCACAATGTACAAAAATTTCTTGAGTGTAAATACTAAGATGAATGTCTCAGACGGAACTGCAGGAAAATCAATCTCTCTGGCAGTACTGTAAAAGCTACATTAAATTTGAGTCTTTGGTCCCACCCAGCTGAAAAAAAAATGGGAAAGCTCCCCATCACACTGGGGAATTTACAAGCACTGAAAATGAAGGAGTCATCAATCCTAATACTGGTCAGTCACTGAAGACTGCAGCAGAGCAGTCATTGTCAGTCAACCTGCAAGGCCTCAAATGGAAATGATATATTTATAACCCTCTTCAGCTAAGTAGAAGAGTCAAAGGCACATACAGTAATTCGAAGGCAAAAGTTTAAGCTAAACTGCTGTCAATGGATAATCCATAATGAAATTCAATAGCAATTAAAAAAAAATAACTCCACAGACTCCTGCTAAAGCTAGGTCCATTTGTAACCCCTTTTACAGTGCAGAGAAAAGGAGCAAGAACTGTAGCAATATTTGAAAACTGTTCATCAGAGGTCAGGCCTAAGTTCCAGTCCCTGGCCTGATGAAAAAATTATCTTTTGTTCGTTTGTTTTTTAAACATTTCATGCAATACATTCAATAAAGGAAGTTGGAAAAAAATAATTAACACTTGCTGTTCTCTGGATTTTTGGGTTCAAATCTCCTTTAACAGAAAAGGAAAACCTATCCCAAGTTTTCTTACAATACAGGCAAGTGTTGCAGTGACAAATTACTGGGAAAGGTTGTCTTCCCCCTCTTGCCACCCTAATCCTGAGCTAACCTGCCCCTCTTCAAAGACTGCCTGGATGGGAGTTACCTAATTTGGGAACTCTCAGGAATCTTGGGTACTCTACATCCATGGCACTGCCCAGGCTAAGCAGTCACTAATGTAGATGTCTGGAGATTTCAGCCACCTGCAGTGTCGGCAACAGCTGAATTCTGGTCTTTAAAATGTAGGAGAGAGCTTAGGAGCCAAAATCCTTTTGAGTATGTAATTCCACACCTCGAGTTGAAACGTTCTGACTCAGATGCAGCAGCAGCAGATGATTAAAATTAGGGAAGTGAGTGGCTGCTGCAGTTGACTGTTGGTCACAGCCCCCCTAGAGAAGCTCCTGCACCTGCAGCAGCCAAACAGTTTGTGGAGTAGTCTCTGAGTTACTGTCTCTTTCAGACCAGTAGGAATCATTTTATGTTGACATACTGAATTAAAAATGGAAAAGTATGACTCACAACTCAAAGTCTTTAAAACTGTAATTCCAAGGTACCTCCTTCTAGCTGGATATATCTTGCTTTTATGTTGTTACACATGTAATAACCTCCAGCAAAATCATCAGTAAACCTGCCTTGGGGCCTTCCTGTTAGCAGGAATGTGTTTATGGAATGCAGCATTCAATTAAATGCATTGGAAACCCTCCAGGTAAACAGACAAATGATGGCACTTGTGGGAGCATCCACTGATTTCAGTAGAACTGGGATTGAGCCATAAAATCTGGTTGTTTTGACAGCCCTACCTCACATCTCTCATAAAACTCTTATTTACAGACCAGATAATTTAAAAAAAAAAAAAAAAGGAAAAAACTTCTTCCTCCTACAGTGATTTAGTATAGAATGTATTACTCATACTCCACTGCAGTTTGTGCTTTGGCTGTATTGAAATAAATGAGCAATAAAGGAATGTTGTACTACTGGAGAGAACAGCCCATAAATGCCCTCAGTTTGCAGGTTCATCCATCAGTTAAGTACTTAATGGGAAAGCTGCTATAGCAATAAATGGCATTGTCTAATCAGTGGTTGATAAAGAAGAGAGAAGAATTGGTCCAAAGCTTTCACAGAAGCTTTTAATAAACTACAAATTACACCTGGCTGTTTCAAAATTTGAGGGGTGGGAGCGCTTTAAGAGGCAGGGTTTCTATTGAGTGATGTGAAAACTCTTTAGGAACTCCACAGTTCTAGAGTTAAACACTGTGACAGATCCTTCTATGATCCCTCCTTGGAAGCAGGATCTGGCATTATCATACAGCTCCTTGTTCTTAGACCATTTGGGAAAAACACAGAGGACACAACAGAGTGGAAGAGTCCATTTCAGAAGTTGGATCCCAAGGCGAGGCTGCAAGGAAGGACTTGTCATAGTAGAAAACCAATTGAGGTTTGGCAGCAGCCCCTTCAAGGCTTTACTGAAGCTCCCTTTAAACTAAAACTGTGAAGATATGAGATATGATGAAGAGGACAATTGACTGCCCTGGAGCTGGACTGGGTCCTGTAAGCAGTGAAGGGAAGTGGTACATGTGATGCAGCTCTCTTAAGAGTAGCATTTTCCCTACAGGGTCTGTATAATCCCCCAAACCAGGAGGAACTGGGGCTGTGCTATCCATGGCTCACTGGTGGGGAATTTTGTGAGTTTATGCCAGAAGTGCCTCCAGCTTTTTTTTTTCCTTAATCAATGCCTAAACCTACCGGCCCCAGGAAATCTCAGGTAGCGATTGCTCTTCTGCCAGTATTGCAAAGCTTTTTCATCTGTTCAGTTCTCAAGAAGGAAGATTTATGAGAAAGAGATACTAATGCTCATTTCTGCTGGAGTGCAGCAAATCATTCAGCAAACATTTGGTAGCCTGACCTACATTTAAGATGGGCCTTTGCTTGATGGACATATTGTTTATTCTGAACCAACTCTCTATGTCTAAGTTTGGGTAATGAATATTGAGCACAGTTTTTCAGTGCTGTTGTTAGCAGCTGTTCATCTGATTTTGACTAGTGTTGAAACTTCAGCACTTGTATGGACAGGCATTTTAGTGAAGAGTTTTGAACTTTTTCTCAGGGTCCTGTTCCTAATCCTCATTTTCCACCTATAGAACTAGACATCAAGAGATTATGCTCATTCCTAGATCTATTATTATGTGATTACAGAAAAGTCATTTATCCCTGTTTCATTATTTCTACAAGATAAATAATATTTCCCTACCTTTGGAAAGTTGGGTTTTTTAGGTGGCATAATCAGTACCAGTCCTACCTATTTGAATGAAAGAATTCATAAAATGTGGCGCACTTTTGTATTGTCAGTGTTAACAACAAAAGGCAAATAAAGCCATACTTTGCAAGGTGTAAAATTTCACTGTCAGCGTTTCATCTTAATACATCTGCCCTAAAAACAGGAAGGAGAAAAAAGCCACTCTGATCTCCACACTACATTAACTACAAATGAAAGGCTGTTCCCATTCTTTTTCACAGAGCTTTTCATGGGTAATCATTAACGTCTCATCTTAATAACTTTTCTTCACTTTACAGTAATGTCATGTTTAGTAGGGAGTCATTCTTTGGATCAAGCCTCACAAGAAAACTTAGGTATATACATTCAAGTAACAGTTGAGCCTTATTCTTTTCATATTTCTTGCATGCCATCCCCTGCCTGCACTTTCTGTTTTTACTACAGTAGTTCACCTAAGCACCATCAAAAGTAAGGGGTGATAAGACTGAAAAGTTATTAAGCATAAAAAGAAAGTTGCATGACCTTGCAAATAGTTAATTGTTCTGCTGTTCAGAAAATATGGGATATAATCCTAGCTCTCCCAATGATATGCTTGGAAACAAGTGCTTTTCTCTGTTTTCATAGAACGGGAGTGATACTAACCTACTCTGCGAATCATTTTGAAATTTACTGAAAAAAATATACACTGTAAGAACTAAAAACTGTTCCTTATGCAGTCCCAACCCTGCCAACACAAATTCATGCAAGTTACTTGGAATTTGAGTTCACTGGAAGAGCATCTTTGCATGTGTATTTGCAGGTTTTGGTTCAGCAAATGGAAAACAAGTGGATGCTTTTGATCATCTGAAAAAAGTTAGTGACATGCTTTAATATCTTCCTGAACTGTGACCTAAGATGAGGGGCAAGAACTTTATCTTCCTTTAGAGTCATAGAGATAATCCTTCTCATTTCAGGAATAGGAAAGAAATATCATTAGAAATAATATTTTGACTGAATTGTCAAGCACTTTATCCTATCCCACACAAACACTTTGCTGTCATTCAACTTCAGCTCACTGTTCTCATTCCCACTTCATTCATCAAACGTGAAATCATCAACACACAACTCAGCTTTTCTAGCTGAAGCTCTTCAACTTTTGGAGAGCTGCTAGTGAAGCTCTCCATTTTTTCATTGGTGATTGGCCCCTACAAAATGGTCAGAAGACACTGATTTTGCAGTTTGATTTGCTTTCTAGTGGTTGATACATCGAGATATGTTCACTTCAAAGCAAAAAGGGGTCAACATCCATATGGTTTCTACCTACAATGGCTGCATGCACTGGCAAAAAATATCCATCCTGTTTCGACAAAGAATTGGATTTGGATTATTCTTCCCATAGATTTATGTGACATTGTTTATTTTTACCCATTCCCAATCACTTTTGAAAGTGTGGGTGAGAAAAGGGGCTAAGCAAAGGCCTTTAGTGTGCACAAGGGCTCTCTCCGAAGGGCATCAAAGTTGAGCCCAAGTTAGGATTTGTGTTCATGTTTCTGGGTAGATAATCTGGGCTGTAGAGAGTTTGTATTTGAAGTCAACTCACCCTTAAATACCAATGAGGACATACACCACCTAAGAGTATGGAAATTGGTTGAGTTAGAAAAGATATTTCCTCCTCAGACATCAGAAATTCGTAAATTTAGACCTCAAGGTTCAGGATGCAAAGTGACGGTTTTAGTTGTCAGGAAGTTGGGGTCAACTATTTTGAGATTAAACATTTTTGTGAGATCCTCTCTGCAGAAAAGAATGTCACTCAATAAAAGGGAAAGCTGATTGGCCAAAGTTTAGAAGTACCTTGAAGTGCAGAATGTTCTTTATTTTATCTTAAGAAAACTCATAGACTTTCTGAGATCAGTTGAACATGTTCACTGCAGGATTCACATCTGTCTTCATAACATGAGTTTTGTGCTAATTTCTACTAGGGGAAAGTTCAAATCAGAATACTTCTGGAAATCTCATTCAGAGTGTTTGTTTTTCCAAATCTAAGTTCACCCATACATGTTCAGCTGATAAACTGTAAAAATATTGGAGTAAACATGACTGCCTTTTGCTTCCAGTTGCTTGAGATTAACTGAATCCAGTGATTAGCTAACTTGTGGAAAATATGGAAAAATTCCCAGGTTATTTTCATTTCTTGTTAGGTGAAAGTGATAAACACATGGCATAGGGCTGTTTGATTCACTGTTAGCATTAATTTATTATTTTTCTCCTCATACATGTACCATTTGTTTATGAAACTCCAATACTAGGCAGAGGACAGAGAGGAGAGTATCTGGCTTGCATGATGGGATGTAACTGCATTGTTTCTTTGCATGATTGTTTCTGGAAAAGTATTTCTAGTTCAGTGGTTCCCACTCTTTATTCTGAGCAAAGGTAAAACGTGCTGCAGAAGCCAGACATCTCTTGTATGTCCATCCACCAAATTAATCTCTCAGGTGGTCCAAAATAACTCCCACTGCTCTTGGGGAAAAAGAATTTGAGAGCTGAATTTTTCTTTAGGAAGAAAGAAACTGTCTTCACTCCTTCCACCTTCCTTTCTTTATGTATCTACCAAGAGTTAATGAATTCTCGTCCTGGGTCCCCATTTCAAACACACAGGTTTTGGAACCCATGAGGGAGAGGATGCAATAGCACGCAAGACAAGCAATGGAAACATATCCAAGGTAGTCAGAGAAACTACCCTGCATTTTTATCAGTGTGTTTGGGATGCATTTGAATCTCCCCAGTTCCTGGAACTGTGTTGGAAGTCGGGAATCACATATTATTGAATGTAAGAGTGCCAAATGAAACAGGACCACTGTTTCAAGGGGAGGAAGAGTAGCTAACACCAGCTGGAGAATTCTGAAGGAGACAGGCAGCAGTGCATGAAGCTGTGGGTGGGAACCACTGTCCTAGCCACTCTCATGGAGGATGATGTGACCTGCGCATGCTTCATACCCTGGGACTGAGCCATGCGCATGCTGGTTTAATGGAGGAGATTGTGTCATGAGAACAAATGTTTCCTCAGTCTTTTCAAAAAAGATCAATGAAAACAAAAACCCCAGCAGATCCAGATTTCATCCCTTGGAAATGAGAATAAAGTCTCTTTTTTTTTTTTCCCCCTGATGACAGCTAGTCATTATCTGGAAAGAAGCTTGGGTTTTGTTTTGGGTTCTTTTGTATACAACATACTGTTGTACTTTGGGATGTGAAGCTGATTAATTATTTTCTGATGATTCTACTGCTCTGGCTGCCTGGCTATGAACACAATTGCTGTATTTATTGCACAAACATACTGTTACGAATCTGAATGTTACTTTAAGGGTTAATCATCAGGATTCAATTAACAAGGAGGGCTTCAGCTCAGGTAATTTTAACTTAGACTAGAGACCTGCTTTTTAAATGACCTCTCATGTAGATCTTTCTGTAGTCAGTAACAAGAGCCAAGTCCCCCAAGTGTAAAGTCTTCCCAAGCTGAACCACTCTTCCCACTCACTGGTTAGGGTTGCTAACTTCCCACTGAATACAGAAATAGGTCTAAAGATTAATCTTAGACAGGAAGGTAGGCTTTTTTAGCAGCTGAAGACAGATCAGATGAGTTCTAGCTCCTAAATTTAAGATGTTACAGCAACGGTCTCGGGAGAATAGTTTGTTCCTAAACTGACATTTATCAATGGGGATAGTGGAGAAACTCCCTGGAAAGAGAGTTTGGGAATGCTTTTAGTTCATATTATCTGCCATAAATCCCACCCCCAAAACCAACCAACCAACCAACCAACCAACCAACCAACCAACCAAATACCCCACAGATGCATGTGCCTTCATATCCAGTGGAAAATGTCACCGCAAAAAAGTAGAGTTTTGTGCTGAATGCATGTAGTCATTTGGCCAGGGGCCAGCACCCACTGAAAGCCGCTTCCCCCCAACCCCTTCCCTCTCCAAGTGGGCAGAGGAGAGAGAAAATAAAAAAAAAAAAACAGCCAGGATTTTTGAGTAGAGATAAGAACTAGGAGGAGGCAGTGTTAACAGGCAAAACAAACTCAGAGTGAGAATAAAAATTAGATTTATTACTAACAAACTAAAAGCTAAATTCAATGCTAACAGAATAAGAGCTAAAGAGTAAAAAATAGAAGAGTCTTGAAATACAATACCTTCCCCCACTCCTCCTTCTTTGCAGATCTCCTCTCCTTCTCCCAGACATGCAGAGGACGGAAAAAAGTGGGTTTGCTGTTGTTTCAGTCCCTCCCCCGGACCGCAGCTCTTCCCATTCTGTTGTCCTGGAGGTTACTCCTCCATGGTAGTATAAGGGGAAACCTGTTTCACCATGGTCTTCCCCATGGGTCACAGGGGGACATTTCTGAGTCCTTCCCCTGTTTCCGTGGGGTCCCTCCCACGGGAGACAGCCCCTGATGGATTTCTCCAGCATGAGTCTATCCCTCGGGCAGCAGTTCTTCCCCATCTGCTGTCCCGGGGGTCATTCCTTCACCAATGAGCTGTATTGGCCTGGGTCCCCCCACAGGGCCACAAGTCCTACCTAGGAAAACTTTCTTCAGCGTGGGTTCTCCTCTCCACGGGCCACAGGTCTCCTGCAGGACTTTGCTCTATCCTTGGGCCTCCCACGGGGTCGGTCACAGCTTCCTTCATGGAACCACCAGTTTCAGCTTGGGCTCTTCCATGAGCTGTCTGGGAGGGGTGTGGAAATCTCCAAACCCCAGTGGTCTTCCACGAGTGGCAGGGCCCTCGGCTCTCAGTCTTTCCCCTGCTGGAGGGGGAGCTGACCTTGGAGTCTGCTCGTTATGCCATGTTCTTCTCTGCTCATCTCCGGGCTGGAATTTCTTCTGCCACACAGCCTTCTCTTCCTCTGTTCTTAAATATGTTACCACAGAACGGCACCTTCACTGGCTCAGCCTTGGCCAGCAACAGGAAATCCCTCCTAGAGCTGGTTATCACTGGCTTTTCATAAGACAGGAAAAACTTCTAGCAGCTTCTGACTGAAACCACCCCTATGGCCTCCCTACTACCAAAAACGCAGCCACCTGAACCCACGACAGTGCAGAGGATTATTTTGATCTGTTTTGATCTATGAGGAGGATATCAAATTTTGGTCAATCCTATTCTTTTATAGCTCCATGACAGAGCTATATGTTTCCTATTCCATTGGAAAAAAAAAATCACTAGATTAATGTTTTGGGTATTTTGCATCATCCATTGATCCTTTTCTTTCTGGTCTGATCCTTATAGAGCCTTGCAATGCACTTTCTGGCTCCTTGTGTTTTGGTAAGGAAGGCAATTATAACAGGAGTTTTAAGGGGGAAATTTTGGGACATCTGGATATGCATTTTGAAGGACTAAGCAGGTCTCTGGGGAGAGAGTCAGAGACCACCTGTAATGGCAAGTATTTTCTTCCAACATAAACTACTTTTTATAAACAACAGCAATCTTCTTTCTAATCTATTTTTCTGCTTCTTCATATTTAAGGTTCTCTGCCTTAAACATATTCTTCTCTCAAGAGCTTCTCTGTAGTGTTAATAATTTAAAACTTTTGACATTTAATATGTTTCTTGAAGCCAGTGTGTAGTATGTGACCTCTTCTTGGCTTTGAGGAAATTACCTCATCATCTGAAATCATCTGAGTTTCACTGCTAGATTTAATCCTTTTCATCCCATAAAGTCTCTCCAAACGATCTTGATCCAAGACATCGAATCTTAAAATCCTGAAGAATAGGTGGGCTACACTCTTCCTTTCATTTGAGATTCATCTATCAATTATCTATCATTGGTGACCTGTAAATCCTCCCACCAGGAAAAAGCTGATCTCCACAAAAAGCCTTTTGAACAAGCCTTTTTTTTCAGACCCAGGGAGAAATTTCTTCATTTTATTATCATTGAACAGATCTCCTCATTCTAAAACTGCTTCAGTCTCTTCCTTCTTGTAGCTTATTTCAGTCTCCTTCAGTCTACAAAGATCACCACCATGCCACACTTGCCTAAGTGCTCTTTTAGTTTATATAAAGAAATGCTCGCTCTCACAAGCTCATTCTCTCTAACACCTTCAGGCTCACAAGTTTATATTGCCTGGCTGATTCTGTTATCACTCAGCTAGATTTCTGGTGCATTTCTTTGCATTAAAATTCTTTTCTGTGATGTGCATGATTCCAGACTCTTCTTGACCTCCCTTCTCAAAATTAATTCCTCCTTCAAACTTTGATTTTATTATTATTATTATTGCAATATGTGAATTTATTTTCCCTACTTTAATCCCCAAAAATCCACACACAAATCATTCTGTTGATTTTTACTTCCTCAACTTTATTTTTTTCATGCCCTTTCAAACTTGCTCAGTAGTTGCCATCTTCTCCTGTGCATATTTTTGTATATTGCCATATCAACAAGAAAATTCTGAAGGGCCGAAAAAACTTCCTACCCAAAGCTTTAGTGCTTTCATCTTTTTGTGACAGAGAAGCCCATATTTCATTACTTTCTGGGTCAAAGATCTGTTAATCAGAAACAGCTAGTAGAGATGAGGACCTCAGTAATTAATGCAGAAAAAAACCAATGCAAAAACTTACAACAGCTGTGGTGTTCAATGCTCAGATCAGGTGTAAATTTTGTATGCTGTAAATCTTTTACTTTTACCACTTTTTCTTACTTTTTCTACTTTCACTAGAGTTAGCACTCTTATGAAAGCTGTACTGTCATCATGCATACTTTTAAGGCTTTCCTCTATCATTTTAAGAGGAATGTCCTCAGAATTTCCATTATGGTGTGTATATATATATAATACTGCAACAGACAGATCTCTGCGATAGAAATAGATCCATCTTTCACACTTGCAAGGTCAGCAGCCAAGTCTCCATCTTTGTCCACTATGTCCTTGCATGGTGGGCCCTGCCCAGACTTGCCTGTCCTGCCAGCAGGTTTAGTGGTTTCAGCTGATCCTACTGCATAGATTCCTTACTGGATACCTATTAACTCTTTCTTCTGGTAACTGTGGCTTTTCATCCTTCAGCTCTGCTCCCACCTGTCGCTCTCAGAAACCTGCCAGCTATGATGGCTTCTTCCCTCCTTCCCTCCCCACATTCAACCTGCTTGACCTGGTGTCCCACACAGAACTGCTTCTTGATCATGTGTGCACAATTCACCTCTCCTAGAGCTGTCCCACACTGCAGCATCCAGGAATGGGTTAAAAGGCAGGCTTTCTTCCCATGGCTTAGCCCTGCTATTTTTTTTCTTTTTAATAGCAAATGTGCTAATAACAAATGTTTGAGCAGCAAAGTGAAAAAGCAAATCAAATATTTATACCATCTATCACCTAAAAAGTGTTCAGAACATATATAAGCTCATATACTCACCAGCAGATTCCTTTTCTGTTGCTCTTTTCAGTGGTATTAGTGATTGCCTTTTAGATGGTTTCTGTCATCAGGCCATCAGGGTTAGTGATGCTGGTAAAATGGCAGGCAGATGAAATTCTAGCTGTATGTTGTCACTGAAGGACAAGTGTCTTTGGGCAGTAAATCTGTTAGAGGGACAGTCCAAGGAATCATCCGTGGAACAAAATACGTCACTACAACTCACGTAGGTCACCTCAGTTCTTGGGGCAGTGAGAGACGGCTGACAGCGAATGGTGGAGAGAACAGGGCAGCCTGCCCTGCCATGTACGTACTCATTGCTTGGCAATGCCTTGCCAGAGTTTTCACAGCACCTCTGACTTTCTTGTACTCCTGACTATGCACAGTTCTTATATGAATAAACGGCTGAGAGAGTTGGGGTTGTTGCATTTGGATAAGAGAATGATCTAGGAAGACCTTGAAGCACTTCCAGTAACCAAAGGGGGACTGCAGGAAAGGAGGAGAGGGACTTTTAACAAGGACAGGTAGTGATAGGACAAGGGGGAATGACTTCAAACTGAAAGAGGGCAGATTTAGATTAGATATTAGGAAGAAATTCTTCACTGTGAGGGAGGTGAGGCACTGGAACAGGTTGCTCAGAGAAACTGTGGATGCCCCATCCCTGGAAGTGCTCAAGGCCAGGCTGGATGGGGCTTTGAGCAACCTGGTCTGGTGGAAGGTGTCCCTGCTCATGGCAGTAGTGATGTTTTTGTCTTAATATTAAAACTTCAGGCATGCTACGTGAGCTGAAGCACTGTGATACCTTGCACGGATAGGACAGCAAGACCCTCTGGTAACATTTTCAACATTGATACAAAAGTGCTCATAAAAAGCAGTCAATTATCTGTGGAGCTTAACTGTTGCTTACGAAGATGTTCATTTATTATGGTAGCCCCAGCAGTGTCCTTGTATACAAAACACTGATTTAACCCATTATATACTTAAAGCATCATGAAAACAAGTTAATAGTGTACAAAGGAGGAAAATGTTTACTTTTGCTTATTTTGTAGCCAAAAGCTGGGTCTCTTGGATCGGGTTCGTGGTACCAATACTAAAGGAAAGCTATTTACCCCTCTGAATGTAGATGCCATTGAAGAAAGTCCTTCAAAAGAGCCTAAGAATGTTGTCTTGAATAATAAGGAGCGTTTTCGCACTGCATTCCGAATGAAAGCGTACGCTTTTTGGCAAAGCTCAGAAGGTAGCCCATCTGTGTTGGTTTGTTCCTATGCATCCCCTGTTCTCCCCTTTTTACTTTGTTCCTCTGCATCTTCTGTTGAAGGTTTTTTGACTTTGTGGTCCAAGCGTATCTGGTACCTGGTTTTACGTGGTACAATTGGGGAAGCCCAAGGAAATGAATCCCGGAGTCCAGGCAACACAGTGCTTGGGAAAAGATAGCAAACATCCATGAAAACAGCAATTGATACGGGATAAAGCCAGTGTTGGAATCAGCCTATTTGACCTAGAAAAAGAGGGCACACTGGGCACTGAACATACATCCCCCCAAAAACACATACCATCATGGCTTGGTTTATCAGCAGGGCTGCTGTGCTAAGGTAGCTCCCTCCTAGACTGCATTCAGCCCTGCACTAGCCTGTGTCCAGGCATCTCAAATATCTCCTCACTGCCATCTCATAAAAAACCCCCTTGTTTTATAGACTCAAGGTCTTCTTCCCCTCCTCTCTCCCCAAACCCTCTGCCCCTCAGTAGATTTCCACCAGGTGTCCACACAACATTATAGGGCATTTTTCCTCTCAGCTTCCCTGAGCACACATTTTCCTCTTCTTGCCTATAGCATCCAAATGGTCTTTAACAGTTTCTCCTTTATTGAGCCAGCTGGCATCAGTGCTGGACATATTACCATGGATGAAATCTGGGTGTTCCACACCAGGAACTTAATTATTATTCTTCTTCATGAAGGTACACGAGCTCCAAGCAGTGAAAGTGAAAGGAGAGCTTGATCTGTGCCACCTAAACCTGTTTTAGCCTTTACCTAAAATATCTGGGCAAAGATCCATTGTCAAGGAAGAAAAGTTCCCAGTGTTTCAGAAATGCTGGAATCTGAGAGGAGATCCCTCAAATAATCTGACTTACAGTTGTCCCAGAACTATTAACTCCCTTTCAAGAGCTGAACAGGGAAAGAGGAACATGTAAGAGATGTTCCTTTATTAAACTGCACATACTTGAAGCAGTGCTTTAGTCAGACAGACATCCCTCTAATTACTGTGTGGTCAGATGTTCACACAGCTGTTTTTTGGCCTGCTTTGCAGATGCAGGAACAGGGGAACCCATGGCAGAAGACAGAGGCGACAGTAATGATTTTCTTATGGAAGATATGATCCCCACATTCAAGACAGCCATCCGAGCTGTCAGGTAAACATCCCTAAGGCTCCTCAATGCCTATTTTTTTCCTCCTCTCTTTTCTTCTCCCTTCTTTTTTTTTTTTCTTTTCTTCTTTTTTTGGTTGGTTTGGGTTTTTTTGTTTTGTTAATAATGTTTAGGCTTCAGGAAATCACTTTACCATGTTGCTTCATGTTGATTCATTGTTGCTGTTATTGCTTTTTTTAAAAATGCAATATAATAGATAATTCTGGCTGCATTCAAAAGCACAAGACAGACCCTATTCAAAGTCTGTTGAAAATATGCAGAAAGGAGAATGTTTTTCAAAAACACTGACCATGTCATTTTTGCAAGAAACTCCATACTTATTATAAAATAATATTGTATACAGTTCCACATTAAAATACTGTATGAATATGACATATTACTCAGTTTATTGACTAATATTTATATTAAACTAGAATTTTCACTAAAAAACACTGAGCTGACTCAGCTCTTCTTTATTCACAATTGTATGAGTGTGCAATGTACTTTTCAGCTGTCATCTTTTAATAGAGGCTGAGTTCTCCATTTCAGCAGGTTTTGGCTTGTGACACATGTCACCTCTATTTTCATGTCACAAGAGATATTCCCCGGGGTTAGAAAACTCCTAGTAGGCCTTGATAATGTGTTTAGCACATCAAGCAAAGAGAATACACTCACTGATGCTCTGTAACTTCTCAATGTTCTGTTTTCCCTTGAAAAAATGCTCCCATATGAAAATGCTCTGCTTTCATTGCAATTGCTGTTTATTCCAGAAGTTACTAAGTTTTGGGGCAGGGGCTTAGCACCTTTCAGATGAAATACTGCAAGTCTGGAGTGCCCCAAAATTATCTAAGAAAAACGTCAAGGAAGATGGTTGTAAAAATAAAACCATATATTTATATACATACAACCATAGGATTTACTCTCCTAGGTCTTTTCCAACTGGCTGCAGGAGAACCAGTCACTAAAAATTCCAAGTTTTCTCAAGCCTACTGAAAGCCACATCCAACAGGCTTTGCTCATGTTCCCCATGACTGCTTCCCTCCCACTGGAAGTTTCTTCATCCCTATGTCCTCCATAGCTTTCCCTTTCTTTCCCTGATACCTTCTTGCTTTCTAACTCAGAGACATGCTACTTATTACTTTTGCAAAACTGCTTTCCCACATCCTGACCAAATCTAATTGACTCATGTAATTTCCCTTTAAACTCAAACAGGAGCCAAGATTTTTTTTTTTTCTTCTGTAGTTTATCCAGACCCTGAATGTTAGTGGGAAGTATTTCTTTCAGACAATACCACCTAATGGATTTCAGGGTCATGATCAAGGAGATTTTAAAATGAAATTGCTAACAGTGTGATTCCTATTTTTCATTTATGTCTTTTAATGTATAGTTTTGCTGTTATCATATATGATTTGGCTAAAATAGGCACAGATATAATTCTGAAATCTTGAAAGATTTATAAGCAACAGAGCTGAAGAGTCAGCAGCCCTTAAAGAGTCATAACAGAATTATCTTTGCTAAATGAAAGTTTACGAAGATTTTAAAAACATTAAAAGCCCCACTAACATTAAATAAAACCCAAGTCAGAATCTTAACAGATGACAGGAATTTCCCAATTCTGACCAACAAGAACATGAAGACTACTGAGAAAACAAACCCCCAGAACCCAAGCCTAAAACATATGAAGATAAAGGTTTCATTCTTTGAACAAGTTTCTTCTATTTGTTTAATCTACCAAGACTTAACTTCTTAAAGCAATGTATAAACAGAAAAGAATGAAGAAAAATAATGCCAAATAATTTTTTAAGTGCTCTGGCCAGCAGTGGTTCTTATTATAAGAATTTGGTTACTAATTACTGAGTCATTTTATAATAATAGCAATAATAACAGAAATTGTATTATTATCATTACAGCAACAACAAAAATGTTTTACTGCTGCTTTTTTCAAGGACACTTCAGACAGTTCTAACTATTTTTCTTCTCTTCACAACTTGAACTGCTGCTAACTTCCTAACTTCCACATTTATATCTAATTTGCATTTCCTATCCAAAATTCTCCCAGGTGCAAAATGAAAACCAAGATGAAAATTATCAGCATTACATATGCTATAAATTAGCTTTATAATGGGCTGAATCATTAAAAAGCAACTTCAACTTCACAGCTTCAAGATCTCCCATGGCTTGTGTTGTTCAAATTCAAACTCCAAATAAGATCCTGTAGCTTTTAACCATTTGTTTTAGCCTATTAATTATGAAAAACCAACTATTAAGTGTTTCCAAATGTGGTATGATGTTAGAGATTCTCTGCTTATATTTTATGGCCTTGTTTGGAAATAAGATGCCCAATTTCCAAACACCTAGTGTATTTATCAATTTTTGATGAAATTGGAAATTACCACTATAGAGTTTATATAATAAATTAACATTTTTTTTCTGTTTATTATGCAGAATATTACAGTTTCGTCTCTATAAAAAAAAATTCAAGGAGACTTTGAGGCCTTATGATGTAAAGGATGTGATAGAGCAATACTCAGCAGGGCATCTCGATATGCTTTCCAGAATAAAATACCTTCAGGCAAGGTAAGAATCTCCTGGTTAATGGGGAAAATGTTTATCTTACTGGCAAAATAAAGGCATACTTGACCTACTTGTGTAAGATCACCCAGCAGCCATGACTTTGCATAGTGTAGCTAGTCCATAAGGAAACTTTTTCCTGAATTAAAAAGCCACGTGAGTAGCTAGCAGGGATAATTTGGTATTTCCATGTACTGGGCTATCTCTTTTTCAAGCATATAACAAGTCTGGTTCCTACCTTACAAACCACCATTGTTACTCTCTAAAATGAACTCTGCATCACATAAGCCTAGATTTTTTTATGCAGTAATATCTTTTTGAACTCATTGTGAAACTTCATTTAAAGTTATGTTTTTCAAACCAAAAAAGAACCAATTAGTAAGTACAAAAATATTGCTGAACAATTAGATACAGCAACTGCCAGAATATCATTGGTTTATTGAGAATTTAGGGAATTCTGCCTTTCACCAAGTTCTGATTTTCATTATCCAGCACGAAACCTGATAGGTCTCCTGATATTTTTAAGAGCAGCTGCTATTGGGGATTTTTTGACAATCATGCTGTTTGGTTCCTTTGAAGGAAAAGAAGTCAAGTGTTTCAAATGTTGAAGTGTGGAAACTGTGAGCCAGAGCATAACTTCATTGCCATTAAATTACCACATAATTGCAATTCAATATATTGGTTGTGGACCCAGAACAGAACAAACACACCATGACCCCCAATACGTTACCAAATCAACACCTGCTTTCTTTTTGAATCTTTGCTTCAGAGATGCATAGCATATTCTGTCACGTGTTAGCATTTGGAGATGGACTTATGCAGTTGCACTTTTCTTTTTTTCAGAGTAGATATGATTTTTACACCTGGACCTCCATCTACTCCCAAGCATAAGAAATCCCAAAAGGGAGGAGCTTTCTCTTACCCTTCACAACAGTCTCCCAGGTGAATTTGTCTATGCCTAGTATTTAGAACAGCCCAATACAGAAATGAAAAGTTAATTCATACCAATAAGCATGACCTTTATTCACCAAGTGTTACAGTAATGATACTGAGCGGGTATGTTGCTGTAAGATATACATGCGGGTAAATGTTGAGCCAGCAAGTCACTGCCTTCCCTAACAATAATGTATGATGGAAATCTAAACTATGGCTTCTCATTTGTCTCTGTCAGCTTCTCCACAGTTTGGAAATACGATTTTAAATTAATTACACACATTTGATTGCTGATGTGCTGAATTTCTAACATTCAATTAGTAAACTCACTTAAAAGCTTGACATTAACAATAGTTTGAAAGTCAACTAGTTATCTTCCCAAAGTGAAAAAAGCTTCATTATGGCCCTCACCAAATGCCAGGCAAAGATTTTTAATGCTGCTGCTTTTAAAACAGTGACTGGTGAGAGATGCTCAAAATAAATTGTAACACCAGGTTTCTGAGTGTGAAAGTTGCAGCATCTTATTGTATTGCTGCATTCCTGGTAGCACGAATTCAATAATAAATGACATTTCTTCTGTTGTTTACAACTATCAATCTGTCAATAAATACCCATCAAGAACCACACAAGACCATCAACAGTCTGTTCCCAAAGCTGTTGTAGTTTCTCAGAACAAAAGCAATCTTACAGAAAATAAATTATCCACCCAGGAAAATATCTGAACCCATGTAAATGGGAAGACAGAGACCTAAGCATATGGAAGAGACAGCGATCATTTGGGAAACAAAGCAGATTGCAAAAACTGAATGAGCCGTATCACCAATAACACAATGTGGAAAATCTGACATATTTTCATTATAGTTTCTGCTCTGGTAAAATCACAGCTATATTTTGGATTTTGTCAGAAAAAGAAGAAGTGGACCTGTTAAAAGTTTTAGAGTGTAATTGTTACAATTCATGTTAAAGAACAACGAAGTGCTTAGAAATTGTTTTTCTAGACTCTGGCATAGGTTATGGGAAGACGTAGATTCCTTTGAGGTTGGTTTAGAAACCACTTGATAAAGGTTTAACTTGATCATGAGCAGCCTAGCTCCCATGAAGTTATAAATCATAGCTCTTTAGTTAGAGATCATCTTCTTACCTCCTGAAGTTTGTCCATATGTTGGACAGGAAGGAAGAAATTGCATAGATGAAAATTTATTCTGGAACCTGCTGCCAGACTGTCTCTTTTCGGCATTTCCAGCCTCTGCCACTTATTATTCGGCTTAATGAAATCAAGAAAAAAATAACATTCATCCTTGAAACTCAGATTCAGTCTCTAAATACACTAATTATAAAGAATTAGATTTGAAAACACATGGCCATCTGTAGACCCACTAACTAGACTATCTCAGTATTTTTCACAAAGATGAAATTATTCCACCAAGCCAGAGATTAATTTCAACATTATTTTGAACTTTTTTTTTTGCTTTTGTTTTTTCTTAATTTTTATCTTAATATTGAGCAAAACAAAAAAAAAATTAAATTAAATTAAAAATCAAGAGTACAATTTTTAGAATTGAATTAGAATCACATAGAATTTTTGCTCTTGTTTTTATGATACAAAACTAAATGGTCTCTGAGGATCTATAGGAATACATCACCAAGATGTGAATTTTGTTTCTGATAGTAATTGCTGACTGCAATGCAAAAATTGAACACTAATTAGAGTTATTAATTCTTTGTAGAAATGATCCGTATGTAGCCAAAGCATCTACAGCAGATACTGAAGACCAAAGTATGATGGGCAAATTTGTTAAAGTTGAACGACAGGTATGTAATTCCATGGCAGTGATGGAGGCTGAGGGGCCTGTACAGAAACAGCTGAGCTGACACAAATCCTGTATGACTCTGGCTGAGCCAGGAAGGATTCTACTGCTGGTTATTAGCTTTTCATGATAGAAATGAGCGTTTTGAAACCTGTTGAATCAATACCATTATATATGGCAGAAGATCCTGACCATGACGTTTAAGGGGGGCTTTTTCATTTCCTTAAACACCACACTCATCACACCTGGTGTTCTGTTGTGAGCAACCCCTTCTTCTGCAGGGTCAGGCACTCAAAATGATTGCCCCCCAAGGTACTTTGGGGCCCTATGAAAAGAAAAAGGAAATGACTCCTGATATGTAACCCTCATGTTGTGGGACTGTTAAAGAGTTAGAGGAGAGGTCTGTCTGCAAAGGAAATTCCACACTGTATTTTGGTTATGGCTATTTACCATAAGGTATCAAGATTTTCTAATAACCTTATGGACTGCCGGTGGATACTGAACTGCAGCTTAGCTTGTGAGGGAAGGTCATGATTATCCTGCATTTACCAATAAAGATGACAGCACACCGTTGCTGGAGGCAGTGCATGTATAGGAGCATGGACTCTTTTGTTGAACAACTGACCTGAGGCAATGTCATGACATTGGTATTTTTCAGGTAAATGACATGGGGAAGAAACTGGATTTTCTTGTTGATATGCATATGCATCATATGGAACAGCTGCAAATACAAGTCGCTGAGATAAGTCCACTGAGAGAAACCGCTTCTCCTGCGAGGGAGAAGAGAGAAGAAAACAAATATTCTGAATTAAAAACAATAATATATAAATACACTGAGCAGTGTGCTCGTGAAACTCCTTACAACTTCCAGCAGGTTCCAGTCAACAAAGTCAGTCCTTATGGTTTCTCAGCACGAGGTCATATGACTCATTCACAACCTTTATCAGCAGGTGGGCAAAACTCTGGCAAACTGCAAGCCACACCTTCCTCAACTTCGTATGCAGAAAGGCCAACAGTTCTGCCGATATTCACGCTGATGGACTCCCAGGTCAGCTACCACTCCCACGGAGACCTGCAAAGCCCTTACTCAGACAAGGTGTCTCCAAGGCACAGAAGGAGCCTAACAAGAGACAGTGACACTCCATTGTCCCTTCTCTCAGTCAACCACGAGGAACTCGAGCGCTCCCCAAGTGGCTTCAGCATCTCCCAGGAGAGAGACGACTTCCCGTTTGGCCCCAGCGGGGGAGCGGCGTGGATGAGGGAGAAACGCTACCTGGCAGAGGGGGAGACAGACACAGACACAGACCCCTTCACACCAAGTGGCTCCATGCCTTTGTCTTCTACAGGAGATGGGATTTCAGATTCAATATGGACCCCTTCGAACAAGCCAGTTTAAAAGCGCGTGTGGGGGCAGTCACTGGTTGGCTTCTCCATGTAATGTAAGCATACTTTGTATATCTCACTTACTCTACACCCAAAGCTTACTAGTTCAAAACACCAATGGCTGCATAAGATGCATGTGATATTAGTGGTAGTCATTCTGCACCATTTCATACGATTTGATAATGCAGTTTTTTTCATGCTACCAAAACTAAGGAGCTTAGTTTTGAGCATGGTTTGCATGACTTTGCCCTATATAAATGGTACAGCTGATTTCTTCTATGATACATATCTATCTGATACTCTTCCATACAACAATGGTGAATTGATAACAGGCAAGTTATGATGGTCCTTGCTACATTTTGTAAACAGAGCAGCAAAGTAAAAATATTTTCAGGAGCAATATCCCGTTGTAGAACCATAATGCATGAATCATCTTCCAATATAAGTCAATCAATCTCTAACAAACCTAGCCAAGAAGTTCCAATATTAAAAGCAGGGAAAAACCTGAGTCAAAGTATGACCTTATTGAAATGGGTTTGTGAACTAAGTTTTTCTCATGTGATTTCATATATAATTACCCCTGAAATACAATGTTGAAATTAAATTAAGGGTAGAATTTTAAATCATCAAAGCCAGCTTCTGGGATCGAACATAGTTATTTATTTATTGTAAAATGTAAATATAAATCCCCCAAACTACTTTGAAAATCTTCATAGTGCTTATAAAATTGCTCACAGTGAGACTCCAATGCTATTTTATAGAAAATCGTTTGCTAAGTCGATTTGTTACTTATGGGGCCAAATTTTCTTTCTGTTCCAAAAAAAAGGTTATTCAGTGTAGGGAACTCCAGGTTTATACACTCCACTCTTTTATTGACTTATGTGCTGCTAAGTAAGATGCATAATGTAACTCTGCCTCAATTTCCCAATCTGTTAATTGGGAGTTAAACTTCCCCACATAAACATAGGTTGTAAGGCTCAAGTCACTAATATTTGCCAAGTGCTTTGAGCTCCTCAGATGTGCAGAATATTATTATTGCATCTTCTCTGAGTCCCACAGTGTGGGATGCTGCCAGGATCTGTTTCTCTCTGTTTACTGCTTCTCTTGGAAATAGACTGCTCCAAATCCATGAATGTTTGCCATATTTAGGATCAATGTATGAATAAATAAACACATTTTTGTCACCTGTCCCTGAGCTGCAGAGGGGTAAGTATGCTCCCTAAGCCTTGGCCAAATATTAATTTCACAGAAATTGATATTATATTGAGGGAGAGCAGGAAATTCATTCAATCCACTGGGAAGAAATGAGTCCAAGATCTCAGCAGTGGGAATGTATTACCTGAAAAGCTCGTGAAGCTAAGCCTATCTGAACATCCTATGGAGGTCTTACCTGGTGTCAGTCAAGGTGTCCATAAAATAGCATCCATCTGATTTCAAGTTTGATGGCTGTACACTCTTTACAGCTGGTGGGAAATAAGGCAGCACAGGGTACAAGAACCAAGGCACACATCAGCTTTAGGATGAGATTAATCTCACCTCTAACTCAATTATCTACAATGACAAATTTCTACCAGCTTCACAGGGAGCAGAGGGTGACTTGCTTAGACGTCAGATGGTCAGAGACACCCACAGTCAGTGGGAAGGCTCTCACTTCTACCCCACTGATCCAAGGAGCAGCCTCTCTGCCATGGCTCCGGTCAAGAATGACCCCTGTCACTCCACACAACATCCAGGGCACTTTCTGTAGGGACTGCTTGAATTACACTGCAACTGCACAACTGAGCATCCTTGGCACAGAGCACAAGAACATGTTATTGGGCTTACCAGTACTTACTGGGTATTGAACAGCCCTGGACAGAGTGCACTTGAACCAACAATATTTTGTTGGGTTTTGCCCACTATAGGAAACTTCATGTTCAATTCCTCAGCATTGTTGGCATCTCCTAACAGTCATTTCATCCAGGGAGCTTCTGTTCCTTTCCAGATGCAGGCATTGCCTTCATCTTCATTGTTTATTCTGTATTGGAAGAGACATCTAGAGGATTAGGATCTTCTTACTTCATCTGCTTCTTCTGCTAAATCATGCTGCATCCTTCTGAGATGGATCTTCAGGGAGAACAAATTGCTGTTGTTAGTGGAGTAAACAATGCAGGCCAGTTACAGCCTTTGAAGACTGGCCTGAGTCTGTTCTGAGGCCAGTAACTATGACATGAGGCACAATTTTGGTAATTACTTAATTGACAGAATAGCCATTGGCATGTAAGATAATCTCTGTTTGGTGCAATTTTTTTGGCTAAATTTGCAGAGAATAAAACTAACAGACAAATTCATTATAATTTGGTATATTGAGAAGAATTCTTTGGCCTTTGGTGATTCTTGGAAATACCTGTCTTGCATCTGCTGCAGGCTTTCTGATACAGGATTAGATGCATGTGGCAACTCATGAGATTTAACCCTCACATGACAAGAGAATGAAAAAGAACGAAAAATGATTTTGACATTGATACACTTCTGAAATTGGTATAAGTGTATGCTAGACAAGCCTGCTTCACTTTTCTTATTTGACAAGGGTCTGTCATTCCTATCGATTTCATCTGAATTTGGTCCTTCTTAAAATGCTTTCTATATCTGAGAAATCAAAACTTAAGGCAACCAAAAAGCAGGTGCAATTTGAGAAATTTATTTGTGACTGTCTTTGACAGTGGCTGTGCCATGCGGTTCCCTGTCCAATTCCCACTTCAATTCTTCAGTTCAAGTTTCTATTCTTTCCCATGCCAGGTGACATAAAAGGAATCCTCCCTCAGTATTAAACCTGGCTGAAAATCCATAAATAGCCTTATTTATAAAGGTGTGTTCTTTCCAAGAGAAAATCCAGGCAAGGGCAGAGACTTGGATGAATCTTCACCTGCACACCGAGTGCAGCCCCAAAGAAAGCAAGATTTGGGCTGCCCTGCACTCTGTACCCTTAGCAGCTCAACTGCCTTTAAGTTGTTTTGCAGCTTAAAGGCACCAGGTCAGGTATTAGTAGCCACGTCATGAAATATTTAATGATGTGCTAACTGGCCAGATGAGGTCTGCCTCTTCTAAAAAGCACTGATGGTAAACTCAACAAGACCCTCTGCAGGGGACATCCGTGGATCCTGTGGAGGAGACCCAAGAAATGGGACAAGGAAGATCTGATTAGCTTAATTTATTTTTTCCTACACACCACACTGAAACCAGTCACTGCTCTGCTCAGAAGGATGATGTGCTTAGCAGCTCTCTGCCCTCTACATCAGCTGCATTAAAAATAGGGTGTGCATCAGTTCTGCTGTCTGTGTGACAGCAGACAATGTGTCAAGGTGTCAGCAGCCAGGTGAGATCTGGAGGCCATCCCTGATCTGGGATGTGCACACAAACTTCATCAGACCGCAGTTCAGATGAGTCCATGGAATGCATCCACCTTTGAACTGCAGTTTATGTACCTGCCACAGATACTGGACAAAACAAAATAAACTATGTGTGACCCTGGCAACAAGTTAGAAGGTCAGGACCCTCTTCCCCATGCAATTCACAATTTCATTTGAGAGAGCTGTCTGGGTCAACAATGGTCTTCACAATAGGAATGAATTAGATTTATACCTTCTGTTTCTGTGTGATGGTTCAGTTTAAGAGCTACCAATGCCCTTTGGGTGAGATCTTTCTAGCATCTCAACTGACACTAACACTTTATTTACATGTAGTTAATATAGAAGAGAATTGACCACTGGAATCCACTCTTTGATGACTCTTAATTCAGTCCTTGAGATATTTTTCATAATCAGAAACTGTGGAACTTTTCTCTGTTCTCCTCAAAGTTAAAAACCTCAGACTGATGCAGTGGGAGCAGGGCTGAGTCCCAATCTGCTTTTATTTGTGAATTTCCTTGTGAAAGACAGCATTGATCTGGAAACATTTTTCTTGGCTACATTTTTATACTGATTCTCAGTCCCCAGCGAATGCCACATATCTGGAAGTTTTCAAAAAGGTGAATCTGTTTACATTGTGTGCCTCTCTTTGCAGCATCATTGTCAATTGAGGTTCCTCACTTTAGATTCAAACTGGGAATATTTGATTAAGACAGAAGAGAATGTTTAGTTGAAGTATGCAGGTATAGAAAAGTGTGATTTATGCTCTACTTAAGGAGAACTTTTAACAAAAAATCTAGTCAAAAGTAATGGCTGTTGTCCCTGCCTTGGCTTTTCCCTGCACTGAATTAATCAGTTTGGCTCCCATCAAAATAAAAAGGGAATTCAACATGTGGAGAGATTGATTAAAAAGTCCCTAAACCGACTTTGGCTATATTTGCTCTGGTTTTATCTGTAACTTTGCTGCATTGTTACGGTTCAGAGGGGAAGCAGTTTAAAATTTTCCTGCTCCAAGCTGCGGCCCAGGAGCACCACAAACCCAACCCGACCTGAACCCGCACGCAGCGGGGCCGCTGCCTCGTGGCCTTCAGGCAAGCACCGAGGTCCAACCAGTTCGCAAGATCACGGCCTAAAGCAGTCACAAAATTCAGAGTAAGGAGCAAATCATGCCCTGCTGGGAGCCCAGGTGCTGCAGAGGTGTCTTATCTGCTTAGGTAAGAGCTAGATTCGTCCTGCTTTACCGAAGAGCACATGGGAAAGAGCTGGACCTTGATTCCTTGCACCCCACAGCCCCCACCACTGAGCTTTAGGTGCCTAACAGGGGCAAACCTAAATTTTTTGAATTTGGTGGGATATCGCTTTTTCAGGAGCCCAGCTGAATGTGGATGTTCACCCTGGAAGACTAGTTTCAGAGGTACAGAGGAAAAAAGGGCCGTTTTCAAGTGTTTTTAGCTGGGTGCTGTGGGAATGAAGATCCTGGGTATCACTTTTGCTTCTGATTATTTAGGCTGTAAGATTTGATCCTTCCCAATTCAGCTTTGAGTAGCTTCCCTCTGAAGTTAAGTGAAACAAAATACTGAAAGTGGGATCCTATTCCATCGTCGAGAACACGCTGGGACTGAAGGTTACGTAGCCAACCGCATTTTGTTTTCTAGTTATGGCATCTTATTATTACTAGTATTTGTGCCTTGCTCACTGAAATTTTCTCCATGCTACAAAGATGCTTTTTCAGATTCTGGCTGACAAGGGAACACAACTTTTATACAAGTGGCCTTTAGTGCTCTTTATAATATTATTTATTGTAATTTTTAAACTGTATGTGTAATTTCTATTCTGGCACTGTCCAATATTTGAACAACTTTAATATGTTTATTTCAATATATTATGCAAACAATACTTCTTAACTGATTTTTTTATGTTCTGTCTTTAAAAACTGCACCACTTATTAATAAATAGAAATTTCAATTATGATGTGGATGGATTTATTTTTGTTTAAATCACAATATCTTC
>NW_020955791.1:376655-379394 GCF_003031625.1 Empidonax traillii
TTCTGGCACTGTCCAATATTTGAACAACTTTAATATGTTTATTTCAATATATTATGCAAACAATACTTCTTAACTGATTTTTTTATGTTCTGTCTTTAAAAACTGCACCACTTATTAATAAATAGAAATTTCAATTATGATGTGGATGGATTTATTTTTGTTTAAATCACAATATCTTCACACATATTCAAATGTACCCCCAGGAAAGACATTGACAAAGACCCTTTCAACTTCATCTAGGCAGGTCTGAACTCACAGCTACATAGTAGGTTTTGTCTGGCTTCCATAGCTAGTCCTGATTTAACACAGTACACAGTAGATCCCACAGTTTGTGACTCCTTTTGATTTAGTGTCCATGTGACTTATATGGCTTTGAGCATGTATGTGGGAGGAAATGAAAACTGGGGGAAAATACATTCATATTAGAGACATTAATATTATGAAATATTATGAAATTGCAAACAAAATATACAGAGAACACAGTAATGGCACATGAGTGAACAGAATATCCTCTGCAGGGAATTTGCTTGAATTCTGCCCCTGGTTCTGTTGCAGCATTTCTGTGTGGTCTTGTGTCTCAATGAGGCAGGAAGGGAAACACGTGAAAAGTCATCTTTTCACAAAACAACAGGACTCAGTGAGGTACTTTCAAGGCATTCCCTGTGGCTGTGAAGGCATTAATTTGGCTGTCACCAAAGAACCTGCTCTGCTCAACACTTGAAATGCAACCTAGAAAAAGGTTTCTTAATTTTTTGTGGTAAGTAAAAAATTATTCAGCATTTATTCCATGTCTTATCCCACTTCTGTAACTCTGTAAAGTGTGGATAAATAAAAATAAACAAAAAAAATTCTTTGGTGCTGCAGCATCATGTTGTGGTGCTTTTGAGTTAAGCTTGTTAGTTTCAAATGGATTTATTTAAATAAAATTAATAAATCAATAAGAAACAGGATGAGTACCAGGCTCTTACAGCCAAGTTCTATCATTTTGTCCAAAGACTGACAGTTTGTTGTTTGTTTTTTTTTTAAACCCATGCCCCAGAGTGTGGAATTCTGAATCTCTTGGGTTCTGTTTTCCACACAGCCTAGAAGACTTTGTACAACACTAGCACTGTCTTAATTCCCTACATTTTTTTCGAAGAAAACACAAAGGTACTTCAAATGTCTTCACTGTTATAGACAACATTACCCCACATCATCATTGCTGAATTAGCAGTGAATGCCCCAGCTTGAACTGAAGAGCAGTCAAGAGCCACAGCAATGGCATTTAAATGAGTGTTTCACAGACACAGTGGGTGAACCACTCAGCTTCTGTTCACCTGCACCGAAATGTATTACATTAACATTTCCCCCTGGCTGTCACCTAAATACAGAAGCCTGAAAAATCACTAGTTTTCAGTAAGGCACTGGGTCTGATCTTCTAAGAAATAGATTCGAAAATGGTAACCAGGTGTGACACCCATCCTCAGGCGAAGCCCTGCTTATATCCAGGGAGTTTTTCCCTCCAGCAAGCTAGGCTTATGTTAATATGGAACTTCTGAGGTCTTATATAATTGTCCCCCTCCTAAGCAGAATAAGACTTAGATTTAACAGTTTGGAAAGGGTAAATATTGATGCATCCAATATAGCTCAAGGAACAGTGTCAGGACTGGAAGTTTCTCAGTGTATCTATCTCTTTCTTCTCAAGGTGCTTTTATTTATAAGACTGTCCAGGGTAAAACAGTCACTTGATTAACATAAAGCATCCTCTTGGAGCACAGAGAAGGGATGGAATCAGGAAAGCCAAGTCCAGTGGCACAGAGCAGCAGGAGAGATAGACTGTCCTTAAAGAAATTGCCCTCTGAGATGATGGCTGATAGCCTGGAGTGCTTGAGACAGCACCACAGCTTTTATTCTGCTTCCTTGTGTCAGATGTAGATGGTCAGCAGAATACAGACCAAGAACCACGAAGAAAAATGGGAGATGTGCTATGACTGTTTTGGCAGACTTGATGGGATCAGTTATGTGTCTGGCACACATCCTAACAGAAATAAAATCACTGGATAGGTCATTAAATATTTTTCCAAGTAAGTTCTGGACAGCTGCAACTTTTCGGTATCTTATCAAAGCTTTATGAGACTCTGTATTTACAAATGCCAAATGCCTGATCACAAACTAATATCTTTGGAAGCCCCAAAGGAGCAAAGGAGTGTGTGGGTCTGTAAATATCTCACGTGATATATATTTAACACACAGATAACAAAGAAGACCACCTGGACTTCATGCCTCCCATCCCTTCATATTTTCACAATTTTCATGCCTCCTTTTTTCCAGGTTTTTCTCCTTTTTCCTCCCCTAAGAATATGCTTGGATTCACAAAAGTTTTACAAAGTCAGAAACTTCAAAAGAAAGTGTTCCCTGCTTTAGACAAACAAATATACAAAACATTCTTACTGAAAACAGTAAAAGTGAATGCTCGTAAAGTTTAATGCTCATTCTTTCCAGGAAGTTTTGTGGTGTTAGTACCAATCTTAGCAAAATATTGATAAGAAAAATTAAAGAAAGAATGTTACGAAGGGCAGGAATTATTTGCAATTTTAAATATATTTTCTGAAAGTTCTACAAATGGGAATAAATATATGTTTATATGTATTACAAGTGATAGGACGAGGAAATGGCCTCAAGTTGCATCGGGGCAGGTTAGATTTGATATTAGGAGCAATTTCTTCAGTGAAAAGGTTGCCAAGCACTGGAGCAGGCTGC
>NW_020955791.1:379732-388437 GCF_003031625.1 Empidonax traillii
ATTATTTGCAATTTTAAATATATTTTCTGAAAGTTCTACAAATGGGAATAAATATATGTTTATATGTATTACAAGTGATAGGACGAGGAAATGGCCTCAAGTTGCATCGGGGCAGGTTAGATTTGATATTAGGAGCAATTTCTTCAGTGAAAAGGTTGCCAAGCACTGGAGCAGGCTGCCCAGGGAAGTGGTGGAATCACCATCCCAAGAGACATTTTAAAAATGTGTAGATGTGGCACTTGGGGAAGTGGTTTAGTGGTAGACTTGGCAGTGCTGAGTTAATGGTTGGACTCAACGATCTTAGGGGTCTTTTCCAATCTTAATGATCCTGTGGTTTTACATATAGTTTTAAGAGATGAAATATTATTCTAAAAAAAAAAAAAAAGACAAATAAACATAATTACATTTAGATAATTATCCTTAGTAAAACTTTTGCATAAATAAATAAAATAGAAGAACATTGCTAACATGTGAAATTAAATTCAGATGAAAATAAACTTTATAGCGCTAGTGAATTTCTTAAGATATAAACTAAATATCTTGTAAAATTGTAATGGCAGAGGACTAACAGGGAGTGTTGAACTGCAATCGGGCTTTTTCAGAACAAATGGAATGTACACGATTGATACTTTTCTAAACAAAGTTTATTAAACAATTACTCAAAGATGCTTTCAAGGAAACATTTATAACAGTATAATGAAGTGTACAAAATTCAGTCCTCTGGAGTAAGCTTGGGTTAGGTTTGCTTCTTTGTTCATTTAAAAACAGCATTTCTTTCTCTTTGCACATCAGCATCTGATGAGAGAAGGGCACAGCTGGATATGCATTTTCCTACCAGGCATATAAGACCGGTTTGCAAGGTGCTGTAGATACTACAGAACTCCGTGTGCCACAGCTCATTTTTAGGGCCCAGATGGTTCATATCTCAGCCAGGGTGGAGGGTGGTGCTACCTGAGGACAGTGGCAGACCAGGACAGAGCAGGTGGGAGGGGATGCTGGTTGGTGATGCCATCACAAGAACGTCTGTCTGGAGCCCTTGCAGTCACTCACACATATCATAATTGCTATGATGTGGTGTTTAAAACATGTTTAGAAGTTTAAGAAAAAGCCAGAAGGAAGAAATAATGCGTTGCTTTCACACTGTGCTCTCAGCCCACAGAGAAAAAGCACCAACACTCAGACTGTTTTCTCCCTCCTTACCAGAACATCATGCCACGCTGTCCTCTCTTTTACAGATAAACCACAGGCATTTCATTGAATGTGTATTTGAATTGCATCAGCAGGGACTTAACGTGCCTAACCTTCAGCAGATGAATGCATTTACTCAGTAATTTATATGAATTACAACTCTGTTACTAAGAGACACTAAAAATGTCTTCTTTTCCTGTTCTGGATTTTGGGATGCTAATTATGGGCCCAGTGCTGCCACACAAAGGGATGCTGGAAAAAAAAAAAGTCATGTAAAGACTATACTCCTGAGAAAGCTACTTGCTCAGAGGGATGCTCTGAGTGAGAACACAGCATTGTCCCCAAGAGTCAAAGTTGGGGCTGAACAATATCCCCCTCCCTGGTCACCTGAGCTGAGGAAAGTTAAAATTACAGAGTCCCAGGGTAAAACGCAGCACGAGGCAAAAACCTGCTGAAAGTCTAATTATCCTCACAGCCAAACATCAAACGGCTGGAACTGATCCCAGTGCACACATCTTCCTGTCTTTACCTGGTTTTGTCAGCTGTTACAGAGAGGACTTTCATCCCAGTCTTCTTGATGTGATATTGAGCAACTGGTAATTAAGTCAGTGAAAGTAAGTCTTGTCAAAGAAAAGGTGTTTCCATATTCCTCAAGCTGCAGCAGTTAGTCACGAGTCACAAAATTTTTCCTTTTATCACACCCAGTAACTTCCATATAGAATTAAACCACTTTAGATGCAATGACATCCCACTGCGTAAGGCTTTTTTGTGAAAGGCAGAGTGAAAGAAAACAAAGGTAAGATTGTGCATGCATGTGCACAGACATGTCTAAGCATCTTATTTACCAGCTGCAGCTCTATTAAACTGGCTGCAGTTGCCTTCCAGCTTCTGAAGTTCTTGGTAAAGGAAGGATTTTCTGGTAGAGACACAGCCCAACCACACACATAACCTGATCACTAAAGCACTTTTTATTTCATAAACTGACTGTGAATCCATTTATCTTTCCTTTTATTAATTGCTACAAGGTTGTGCGTTATTTCACAAACTGAAATGTTCTGTGGCTTCTGATAAAACTACTGAATGGACAACCACTGGCTTTTAACAGCTTGCATCTAAACTCACTGATTTCAGAGGAATCACTTGCAGTCCACTAGATTAAATGGGAGTAGAATATTATCCACTGTTTCCAACAGTGATCATCTCTTGGGTATTGCTAAAAATCACTCAGCATCACTGAAATTGCGCTATGTCATCGCTGTGACCCAATCTCTCTCTCCCTTCCTCATCACTTCACCGTGATGCCAAGCAATTTTCTGTTTTAACTGTCATTTTATTCCTTTTGAGGCTCCACACTTAAGATACACTTCTGGTGTCATCTCTGGCATCTTGACAATGTCCCTTGTTTGAATTGAAGGGTGGCTAAAGCTTTACCAAAGGGGCTTAACCTTGCCTACCTCTCACCATCAAAGGTGGCGTTGGTCTGACTACAGTAAGATGAGCTGTTCCTTTAAAAGGGAAAAAAAAAATCCTCCACAATTCAATTCTACTGCCAAAAGGAGCTTCCAATACCCACCTGACCTGCCACAGAGCCTTTCCATGCAGGATTCAACAGGCACTTTGTGTGCTTATGATTGTGTTACCTCTAGTTAGTCCTTCAGGGATTAAGATAACAATTTTCACAGGATTTTAGGGAAAGATTGTCAAGCCTGTCTACTCAAAGTTTTTCACAAAGTGTTCATTAAGACCTGGCAATAACCTCCAGTTTTATATAGGCTCTGAAGATTACAATCTTTGTCAAGAGAAGTCAGGTAAGTTGATATTAACTATTCCAGATCTTGGCGTTTTCGCACGTACTTGGAGGAAACCATTTCAGCTGTGCTATCAACGCTCAGTGGAAATGTAGCAAATGAAATTTATTTTTATTAAATGTGTATTTATTGCATTTTACTGCATTCTCACACAAATAAATCTGAACTTAAAAAGTAGTTGTAGCAACGTAATGAAGCATGCAGCTGTAACACGGACGTATTTTCACATTAACTTGAAGTATTTCTTTAGAGCTGGTGCATGATGGTCTGCTTAAAATGAGAGATGACCCTTAGATGTTGGAACTGAAGGAAGGTAAGGAAATTCATACTCAAGGTCTTTCCTTTTTGTATTTCTTTGTTCTCTTCTGTTCTGCTCTGTTAAGCGTGAAGACACGAGGAAACTACTTGATATCTCATTGCACTCTGTTTGTACGGGAAAAATGGAAACAATTCAAACTTCATGGTTACCTGCCACATTAAAATGAGTTCTCCTGAAGCATAGCTAATAAACACATTGGTTTCAGATTGCTGTTAATGCAGAGTAATAGAGAAGTATTTAATAAGAGGTCTTCATGAGTGTATAAAGGTAATCTGAACAGGATTAAAATCTCCTATTCAGCAGTTCAGGGAACTCTGGATCAACAGTTCCAAGTAAGATGAATTCTACTAACATCATTCAGCTTAAAATAAACAGAGGAGGATTATCATGTCCAGTAGAGGTGAAGGAGAATTTATAACCAAAGGCTTGACCTTCAGTCTGTATCAGATAAATGTTTGGAAGGAAAACATTCTCTGAATCAGTTTATGGGATTTGTCTCTCTGCTCACAGCTGTGTGGCACCTGTGCCTTCAGTGCCTGTGAATCGCAGTGTAGTTTGAAATGGAAATTGTGATTTTGAGATGGAGGACAAAAAGGGTTTCATATTTGCAATCTGGACATGTATTTCAGTCATCACGGTAGTGTCACTTCAAGAGAGATACAGTTACAAAGTAATAAAGACTTGCCCGTGATAAATGAAAATTGGATATCAAATAAGCAGAGCAACGCAAATGTGACGTGTATGGTAAGAGTTAATATTACTAATATTCACATTGCTGAGAGATAAGGTATTTCAAGTAACAGTTCTAGGAATTTTTGTCACACATGGCTTTGAAATTTAAACAGCATAAATTTCAGAGGGTTTATGCTGGAAGAAGATTTCGGGAAGCAGCTAAAAGCTAATGCTTCAAAATTGAATCAGCCTCTACTAACTGAGGAGCAAAGGTAGTCTGTTGTGATGTCCCCAGTATTAAGATTTATCTGCAATTTCTTTCTAAGCATCTTGTACTGGCCAGGGGTAAATCTGGCATTCAGGCAAAACAAACACTCCCATGAATGGAGGATTTTTCATCATTTTATACCAACAATATTTAATATTTCTTTGCTAGAAGTAGAACAAGATTTGTCTTATTACGATCCATCCTTCCAGATTATATTTGTCTGTTGTCCCAGTCCTTAGATGCTTTGCTTGGTTGAGTCTGTAGTGTGTCATGGCCACACTAATGCCTTCTCTGAATTCCTGTTGGAAATCAGCATTATATGTGGAGAAAATTGTGTTTGTTAGCATGGAGGAGGAGCTCAGCAGGGAGGACAGCAGGGATCTGACAGTTTAGGTGAACGAGAAAGCATCTCCAAATATGCAGAGGATGCTTCCAAGCACAGCTTTGCATCTCACTTTATTTTGTTTGTACTTTTACAGCTGTTTTTCCTCTTTCTCTCTCTCTTTCAACGCTTTGTAAAACGGTCCTTTCCCGTGTTAATCCTCTTGCCTCTTCTCTGTCTCTTAGGAATGTGCTCTTTCTAGATCCTACTCTCACCTGCTGATGTCAGATGACTTTTCCCTGTCCCACCACCATGAAAAACTCCGAGCCAGCTTAAATAAATCAGTAGTAAGTTACATCATTGACAGGAAATTATCTACTATCTACTACTTCACTTAAAAGCCTTCATAAAACAGCTGTGTTTGCCCATCAGTCTGTAAAATGCTTTTATCAAGGATTTCAGTATTAGTCAAAATGTGATTCACTGGTGACCCAATGTTTCTCCAAGAAGATCCTGGAAATTAAGATTTCTCACTCTGGATGAGTACTGGCCTTTGATTTACAGGGGCAGACTGAAAATGGGGCAGGGGATGCCCTCTTCCCCCACCTCCTGGTTATCTGCCATGCAGACAAAATCCTCATGAAGGGCAGAGGTGTGGGGTCTTTCAGGGCTGCAGGGACCCTCCAGCCAAGCAGCCTCACACCTCAGGGACAGTACAGTGGCAGCACTTCTGTTGGCCATGTTTTCTGCTGATGTCCCTTGGGTCAGTGAGCAAAGAGACAGCACTGGCCTGGTCACAGCTGTGTGCAGGGAACAGGTCACGAGGAACGTGCTCAGAGGGTCTGTGGCCCATAAACACTGAACCATCATCATGAGGCGTGACTCATCCTAATGCAAAGTTTGCAGAGCCAAGGAGACACTCACTTCTCATAGTACAATCCAAATTCATAATGTTCTGTTTATAAACCAGCACATCAACCCATTTCTGACCTCGAAGACACAACCCAGTAGTTCCCCTTCAACAGGACTGGATGCACCAGCCACTCTAGACCCCCTGCTCCAAAACAAATGAAGTTACATACCTCTCTTTTTCATGATCACCCAACTCTCCATCTCCCAAAGCCTTCTCTCCCCAGCACCTTTGAAATGTGGATTTTTACTCATACTCAGCTCCACTGAGGTCTACCTCTCACTAACTCCTCTCTATTTCACTCAATCAAACCAAAAAGGACAAAAAATATGAAACTTGAGCAGAATCCAGAGATGTGAATTAGATTTACACCTGTCCCCACGCAGACTAAATCACCACTGCTTCCATCACATCAGGATGTGAGTGGGCTTGAGCTAATATATTAGTCTTCCCTAAGGACAGAGTCAAGAGATCAGTGAAAAAAAAGCTGTTACAAGTCCCAGCAAGCTTCGTAACACCAGAGGGTGGAAGTTGGGATAGCTTGCCAGGCAGGGTGGCAGGCTCTGTGATTTTCAGGACAGCGATATATTCACGGTTTGTAGTCTAGTAGTTTGTCAGATCCCAAATACTGTTGCAAGAAGAGCCAAGTTTAGGATTCTTTGGTGCTAGACCGGTCCATGGGACACTGGACCCTGTCCATGCAAAATTAGTCCAGCTCATAGGAAGGTGAGGGAGTACAAAGTTTGGGGACTGAGATTCGGCCAAAGCTTTCTCTCTGCCTCAGTCCTGGTCCTCTGCACATGCTGTGCAGAAACCATGGATGAGTCCAGGCTTGGGGCTGAGTGAAAAGGATTAGGCAGATGGGCTGAATCAATAGGATGAACTGCCTGAAAGCTTTCAGAGCTTCGCCTGAATTAGCAGAGCTGGCACTTACGCACTTTTGATTCATCAGACAAGCAAATACAGACACTTAAAACACAGAAATACCTGGTATTGTTTCATCATCCCAGGGAAGAGTCTCTTTAGAGCCACTAAGTACAAATTACCACATTTTCAGAATGTGGTAATTCTCTAGTGAGCTCAATATGAGAAATATTTTAAATATGATGATAATAGCTTGCTAATCAAACAGTATTATCTTCACGATAATGATTTGCTGTGTAGTTGCAAGATTAGCTATTCCAAGAGGATATTAAAAATAAAAAGTGGACTTTTCTTTTGCTAATTTTCATATGGTACCTCATTTTCTGACAATTACAGAGTTATTTGGCATGTTCCAATACTACAAAAACAGGGGAAACATGAAAAGAAACCTTTTTTTCCCTAACCACCTTCAATTACATCTTTGAAATCTGGAAAGGAGCTCTCTAAAAGGAAGAAAGGCAACGTTAATCCTTTCCAGGCAGATAGACAAGGCAGCACAGGACAGAACCTAGACAATAACTACGGAAATACAAGACAAGGGATGACAGGACAAGCAACATTTCTGCACAAAAGAAGCTCAGTCGATATCTGGTCTGAAATTTAAAGTAAGCAAATGTTATCCTGTTTTAACAGAAAGGATTTAGGCACCTGATATGTCAGTGTCATTTAGGCACAGGTCATCCTGTTAGAGAAGAAGGTTGTATCACCAACCTTACCAAGTCCCAAGAAAAGGCACAGCTATGCAGAACTCAAAAATCAAGAGTTACTCATGACACCCACACGTATACAGAAAATACTGATTGTGGGATTTCTGTTTCTTTGCCATTTCCACCATCAATCTTTCTCTGCATCACAGAGGTCTCCTATTTCTTCTATAGTCAAATAATTCGGGGACAAGGGCTGGACAAAGTTGCACACCACCACAAACATCACCAAAAGAGCATTTCTCTCTCCTAGACCAGCCACACCTGCTGGAAGTCAGCATCCATAATGCAGTGGTTCTGCTGGCATGTGGCAGCGAAGATGAGCCTGGGATTTCTGTGTCTTTTTCTGGTTTTCAGCACAGGTAAGGATGGTGGTTTGGTGCTCCTCATGGAATAACCAAGTTGTCTCTTTTCTGATTGCTCCCACAGACCCATTCCCACACCTGTGGCAGGCTTGGTTCTTTCACTCTGTGTAGGCAAGGCTGATGGGCTGGAGCTCCAGGGCAGGTCCCATGCCACAGGGCAGACCAGATTATGTCTATTCCTTGGATCCCATGCCAATAATCTGGAGTCAAAAAGGTTTATAAGTAAAGAGAGAGAAGGGTTAAAAAACAGAGAGCTGTTTGGTTTCTCAACAGAGAAAACTGTTCCTCAGTCTCTTTCTTCACTTTTCAGCCTCGTGTATAAGAAGAGAAAATAAGAAAGAGAAGCAAGTGGCAGTGCTGGCTACTGCAGGTAACAAGCAGCACGTCAGGAGTTGCAGTTTCAGGGTTTTAATGGGAGTGGGAGGTGTTGTGCTGGGCATGCAGGTGGCAGCAGATGGGCCCTTCTGCAGAGTCTGTGAGCCCAAACCCACCCCTTCTGTAAGGGCACCTCACCCAATCCAGGGCTTACTCAAGTCCCAGGCCAGGATAACCATTGTCCTTCCAAAATCTAATCTGTTTTCTCTTTTTCCTTTCTCTCCTTCCCTGCTCTTCACTCATTTCTGTTTTTCCTTTCCTCTTTTCTGTGCTGTGGACAAGCACTGATTTCAACCCTGGGGTGCAGCTCGGCTTCAAACTGGTTATAAACAACACTGATGTCATTGGAAAATTGTATTTCTCCACAAATTTGATTTTTTTCTCATGTCAGCTTTCTGTGATTCATTTTCCATCCTGCTCTGCTTTTCCTCTCTCTGTCATGCACACACAGACCTTCCTCCTCTCACACACACACTGAGCTGCTCTGCTTCGGCGTGACTTTGAGTGAGGGAAGCAAGAGAACATCTTCAGAAAATCTGAAAAAAAAAAAGAAAAAAAAAATCAGTTATTTTTCTGTAGGGTTGGGGCAGGGGGAATATTTCCTGGGCAGTTGCTCTGCTGTTTCTGACCTGCAAAGGGAGATCTACTTCTCTGTTGGCAGCAGACACCCATCGCCCAGCAGGAGGGGGCACCAGCACGCCAGGGCTGGCTGGGTCCTGCAGCTGCTCAAGGGCACCTTCAAGGGCAGAGCTGACAGACCTGAATTTTGGCCCACCACGCCATACCTTGCTATTTTCCAGACTCCTCTCTGGAACTTTATTTTTTCATTAGTGGGTTGTTTGTTTTTTTT
>NW_020955791.1:389702-392092 GCF_003031625.1 Empidonax traillii
ACAGCTCATTCGCCTTCCACAAAGTGTCGGTCACCATTTATAACAGTGAGTTTCTGGTGCTTTGCTCTGCTCAGGGGCAGTTTCTCTCTCACAGCCTGTGCAACAAGATACTGAGTTTTTTTCCCTGTCTCTCCCTACAGTCTCTAATGCAAAAAATGTTGACCCTGGCAAGTTCCCTATGCACTACTGCTACTGTTTGAACAATGCGACAAACGACTTGACAGGTGGGCACACAAGAGAGGTTGGCAATTGCACGTGTTTAAGCTGAATTATTTCCTTCGGAGATGAAGGCTGTAGCCTGAATTCTGCAGGCTGCATCCTTATGAGCAGCATCACCATACTGAGACCAACAGCCATAACTCATGATGAATGGCTGCTCCGACTCAGTGAGCCGGGTCTCAGGTGGCTGCACCCAGCCAGCCAGTCTGAGACGGAGCCATCAGTCAAGTGGCTGGGGTGGTTTGCCTGGTGAAAAGACCTCTCTTTCCTCCCTGGAATACAAACTGCAGCACAGGAGAGACAACCAGCAATGTACGATACATCACCCTGGCCACTTTTGCTCTCCTGAGATAACCCACAGGAGATGAACAAGGGCTTCTCTGTGCCAATCGACTCCAGCAATTTCAATGAGCCCAACAGAAGGGAACAGCAAGGACCAATTTTATAGAGCACTTTGATCAAGTGTGAAATGCTGCTGGGCAAACCCTTCACCTCCTGAGGGCAAATCCTCACCCCTGATCTCACAGTATTTAATATTTCAGGATGGATCTGAGCACTTGGATTCTATGACTGGTTAATGTGAGGTATCAAGAGTAGCTCAGCAGCTTGGGACCAGAGCCCAAACCCTCTGTGCTGCATGTGGTGACCCCACATATGAGCCACAGTAGCATTCATGGCTGTTTCTGGACCGACATATCTCATGAGCCTTATTGCAAAATGACCCATTCTGCCTTGGATGACAACTGAGAAACTTCAATCTTTCTGCCTCACATCCAGAATATCTTGGTGGACAGAGCGTTCTCCAAAGCAGTAAAAATTAAGGGCTCAACATAGGGCTCATGTCCATCACTCCCTGAATGAGAACACTGACCTGTTACTGCTAAAAGGTACCACTAACACCACCAGCAGCCATTTTTCGGGCTGATGACATCATCTGTATGTCTGAGGAAACAGTCTGATGCCTCCTGGGAGATCCTACATGGCAGGCAGTCAGCTAGAGTAAGCAGGCTTTAGATCTCCTTCTACATTTAAGCAAACCTAGTAGAGTATTACTTTAAAATCTTCTCTTGAACAGATAAATTCCGTTTAAATTTACTTTTAAGTGCACTGGTGTTATTTTGTATGTCAACTTTGAAGTATATTTCTGCAGAATATTCTCGTGGGCTCTTGAGTCCAGTTCCATCCAGCAAAAACATCGGGAACTTTAAAATATTTTAAGCTTTGTCATATATGAGTAAATATATCCAAATATATCAAATATATCCAAAAGATCATCACATGTAAAAGTGAATTTTTGACTCGTCCTAGATGATGGACTGTGTGTTTCAGTGATAAATTTTCTCTGTTTTTTCTAGATTTTACAGCTTTACTTGTTGATATCATTGGAAACTCCACCAGTTACCTCACAGAAATTTTTAAATCCACTTCTATTCTCTCAGGTTTGAATTTCCTTTTAACATTTATCATTATCTTATTTGTCTCACTTACTTCTGGCATGGAAACAAGCACAGAAATGCAGATAAAAGCCTATTGCTCTTACTCAGCAGCAATTTTTTTTGCAAAGCATGGAACAAGATATGTATATAATGTATGTGTGTGTAATATAGAGACATACGTGTTTCTACGAGCACCTGTGTTTTGTTTGAATGTTTGGTTAACAGTTTCTAAAGCCTCGTATTTTTGAGAATCATTATTAAATACTCGTATTTGGGATAATTATGATTCCCAAGAATAATTAGGAGCTTTATTATCAGAATAATTTTATTTTACATAAAAATACTTGTAATTTAGAATTTTAGCTAGATGGAAACGTTTCCCCTGAAAAAATTAACATGTGGATTTGAGGCTGGTTTGAGGTTTTGTCAAAAAACAGATGAGAAGGAAAATACTTGGCCAGCTGCCATAACCACATACCATATTTTGTTTGTTTTCTCAGCTGTTTAAGATATATAATGAAAAGTGGTAACAATGATTTCTTTTAAATTTTTTTGCCTTTCAGTACGTCAGAGCAATGACTCAGATTGTATCTATATCTGTGTGATGACAGGGCAGACAGGTAAAAGCTAAAACCATTCCACCCCCAAATATTGCCCTGTTTATTCTCAGTGGTAACTTATACTAGGGAAAAAAAAAAAAAAAAAAGAAAGAAAGAAAGAAAGAAAGAAAGCCTT
>NW_020955791.1:392113-394408 GCF_003031625.1 Empidonax traillii
TCCACAAAGTGTCGGTCACCATTTATAACAGTGAGTTTCTGGTGCTTTGCTCTGCTCAGGGGCAGTTTCTCTCTCACAGCCTGTGCAACAAGATACTGAGTTTTTTTCCCTGTCTCTCCCTACAGTCTCTAATGCAAAAAATGTTGACCCTGGCAAGTTCCCTATGCACTACTGCTACTGTTTGAACAACGCGACAAACGACTTGACAGGTGGGCACACAAGAGAGGTTGGCAATTGCACGTGTTTAAGCTGAATTATTTCCTTTGGAGATGAAGGCTGTAGCCTGAATTCTGCAGGCTGCATCCTTATGAGCAGCATCACCATACTGAGACCAACAGCCATAACTCATGATGAATGGCTGCTCCGACTCAGTGAGCCGGGTCTCAGGTGGCTGCACCCAGCCAGACAGTCTGGGACGGAGCCATCAGTCAAGTGGCTGGGGTGGTTTGCCTGGTGAAAAGACCTCTCTTTCCTCCCTGGAATACAAACTGCAGCACAGGAGAGACAACCAGCAATGTACGATACATCACCCTGGCCACTTTTGCTCTCCTGAGATAACCCACAGGAGATGAACAAGGGCTTCTCTGTGCCAATCGACTCCAGCAATTTCAATGAGCCCAACAGAAGGGAATAGCAAGGACCAATTTTATAGAGCACTTTGATCAAGTGTGAAATGCTGCTGGGCAAACCCTTCACCTCCTGAGGGCAAATCCTCACCCCTGATCTCACAGTATTTAATATTTCAGGATGGATCTGAGCACTTGGATTCTATGACTGGTTAATGTGAGGTATCAAGAGTAGCTCAGCAGCTTGGGACCAGAACCCAAACCCTCTGTGCTGCATGTGGTGACCCCACATATGAGCCACAGTAGCATTCATGGCTGTTTCTGGACCGACATATCTCATGAGCCTTATTGCAAAATGACCCATTCTGCCTTGGATGACAACAGAGAAACTTCAATCTTTCTGCCTCACATCCAGAATATCTTGGTGGACAGAGCGTTCTCCAAAGCAGTAAAAATTAAGGGCTCAACCTAGGGCTCATGTCCATCACTCCCTGAATGAGAACACTGACCTGTTACTGCTAAAAGGTACCACTAACACCACCACCAGCCATTTTTCGGGCCGATGACATCATCTGTATGTCTGAGGAGACAGTCTGATGCCTCCTGGGAGATCCTACATGGCAGGCAGTCAGCTAGAGTAAGCAGGCTTTAGATCTCCTACATTTAAGCAAACCTAGTAGAGTATTACTTTAAAATCTTCTCTTGAACAGATAAATTCCGTTTAAATTTACTTTTAAGTGCACTGGTGTTATTTTGTATGTCAACTTTGAAGTATATTTCTGCAGAATATTCTCGTGGGCTCTTGAGTCCAGTTCCATCCAGCAAAAACATCGGGAACTTTAAAATATTTTAAGCTTTGTCATATATGAGTAAATATATCCAAATATATCAAATATATCCAAAAGATCATCACATGTAAAAGTGAATTTTTGACTCGTCCTATATGATGGACTGTGTGTTTCAATGATAAATTTTCTCTGTTTTTTCTAGATTTTACAGCTTTACTTGTTGATATCATTGGAAACTCCACCAGTTACCTCACAGAAATTTTTAAATCCACTTCTATTCTCTCAGGTTTGAATTTCCTTTTAACATTTATCATTATCTTATTTGTCTCACTTCTGGCATGGAAACAAGCACAGAAATGCAGATAAAAGCCTATTGCTCTTACTCAGCAGCAATTTTTTTTGCAAAGCATGGAACAAGATATGTATATAATGTGTGTGTATGTAATATAGAGACATACGAGTTTCTATGAGCACCTGTGTTTTGTTTGAATGTTTGGTTAACAGTTTCTAAAGCCTCGTATTTTTGAGAATCATTATTAAATACTCGTATTTGGGATAATTATGATTCCCAAGAATAATTAGGAGCTTTATTATCAGAATAATTTTTTTTTACATAAAAATACTTGTAATTTAGAATTTTAGCTAGATGGAAACGTTTCCCCTGAAAAAATTAACATGTGGATTTGACGCTGGTTTGAGGTTTTGTCAAAAAACAGATGAGAAGGAAAATACTTGACCAGCTGCCACAACCACATACCATATATTGTTTGTTTTCTCAGCTGTTTAAGATATATAATGAAAAGTGGTAACAATGATCTCTTTTACATTTTTTTGCCTTTCAGTACGTCAGAGCAATGACTCAGATTGTATCTATATCTGTGTGATGACAGGGCAGACAGGTAAAAGCTAAAACCATTCCACCCCCAAATATTGCCCTGTTT